>NC_081554.1:91371608-91671608 GCF_963082655.1 Stomoxys calcitrans
GGGAAAAGTGTCTATGGGGCCACCCCACCCCCACAATACCACCCAAATAGTAAGTTTTTTCTCACTATTGCAATATGAGGCTCAAATAAGAGGGTTTTTAAAGTGGAACGCAAGTTCGATATATATTTTCAAGGCCAACACACTGAGTGGCCGCCCACCCCCCAAGCCGGCCATGTTTGGCGACTATGGAAATATGGGGCTCAAATTAAAGGTATATGCGAGTAGACCACGTATCTGATATCAACATTAGTGGCCAACTGTCTAGCGGACGTCCCACCACCATAACATCCCCCAAATACGACGTATTTGCTTACCAAGACAATTTGGGTCGTAAAGAGAGTGGAACTAAATATTTACAGTTTTTAGGGCCAATACCCCAAACCAGACATATTTGCTGACTTTTGCAATAAGGAGTTTAAATGAGATTTGAAAACGAATTTGATATCCAATTTTGAGGCCAATGGCAATATGGGGTTCAAATAAATGATATATAGTTATATGACGTTGCTGATATATTTTCCGGGCTTAGTGCTTGGGCGACCACATCAATCCCCAAAACACCTCTAAATCGGGCATATTTACCGACCATGACAATGTGGGCCTAAATGAAAGGTATTGGGGGGGTAGAGCAAGAATTGATACCCATTTCGGAACCAATTTTCTGCGGGTCTACCTCTTTCCCAAAATACCTCACACACAGCAATTTTTTAGTGACCATCGCAATATGGGGCTCAAATAAAGGTATTTGGGAGTAGAATACGAATTTGATAACCAAATGTAGGACCATTTATTTAGGGCATCACCCCTTTCCCAAAACACCACCAAAGGGAAAACATTTTTCGGCTATGCCAATATGTGGCTCGAAAGGTATTTGAGATTAGGAAACGAATTTGATAACCTATTTTGGGGCCATGTGTTTGGGGGACGCCTCATCCTGTAAACTCCTCTTAGCCAATGGCAATATGGGGTTTAAATAAATGGTATTTGAGAGAAGAGCACAATGCTGATATTTTCTCAGGGCCAAGTATCTGGGAGTACACCTTACATCCAAACTTAAATTCGTTGACCAATAAAGATCATATGGTAGTCAGATAAAGGCACTTATATTGTTAAACTGTTAGTCAATTTAGCATGGTATTTCACTAAAAGCTCTTTAATTGTCGAAGATAAATATTCCAAGGAAACTTTTGTTCCAAATAAAGTAAAAGAAGGCGCAGTGGAGCGGGCCCGGGTCAGCTAGTATTTCATAAAAACATCGAGTTTTGGATTTATTTATCAGTGAACTTGAATCACAGGATCGGGTAGTGGTCTAAAATGGATTAGGAAATGTTAATATAAAGTACGAGAGCTGCTGCAATACTTCCACTCCAAATCACTCTCCCAAATTCATCCGTTAATCCATCCTTGAAGATAGAGGACTCCTCGTCAGAAATGGGCATCCTGAAGAACGTGTAACAAATTGGTAAATGTGAGTTAGTCTAAGAATTTCCTGAGCTTTCCCTGAGCATCTTTTGTACTAAAATTCAATTTGAGGCGGTGCCTATTTTCTATTTCTGGCGACACCTTTCGGTATATAAACTTAAACGAGTTTCATAGTATTAGCATCAAGGCCAAAAATTAATGTTGCATAGCGTCTGGATTTCCGTCTTATTTTCATATTCTGAAATTTGGGTTATTGTTTTATTCTTTGGCAATTTTAGTTAAATTTATTTAGGATGAAATTATGGGGATGTTAGCAACTGCCCCCAGATGGCGCTATAGGAATTTATCTATGTTTCTGGCAACGAGTCCTTTTGTAGTGTGTATAACAGTTTGGCAATTTACACCAATGAGCAATATAGTCCTTTTGCTGACTCAACATGTTGTTTGCAGCTATGCTGTGTTTAGAAACTTTGATGGCATGTAGCTATGTTTGCCATAGGGAAACCAATGGCTGACTCTCTTTGAGTGTTTCTCTTTTCACTCTTTGAAGTTTTATTCCTATGCTGTGGAGGCAAATATGTGTTTGTGTGCCAGGACATCAGTATTGAATTGTTTTGTTTTTACAATGATGCCGTTGGAAACTGTGTCAACATGTTTTTGCCGAGAGACGTTTGCGTCAAACGAAGTGTTACGCACGACCGACGATTGAAGGATGGTGATAACACACATTACATACACACCCTTATGGAGTTTCATCTAATTCATTTTTTTTTTGGAAGAGGCGTGAGTCGAGACTTTATGTTGCCAACATCGAAGTTGACTCCTTTGCAGCAGGACTCTGCTCACATCACACATTTCGGCAATAGCAACAAACATTTAAGCTTTAAACAATTTTGGAAAGTAGCTCAGTGCAAATTTTGCCATCGCAGAGATTCATACGCATCGCATCAAAGCAACTGAAAATACTAAAGAAGAAATCGTACGCATCGGCAATTAACGATTCAATTGAGAACCTTCGAATTCATAGGAGGAATCGTGCGTGCTAGGCAATACTCGTAGGAAGTCGGTTGCAGCAATTCTGCCTCATCTCCCGCAATAAAAGAAGAGTTACGAAAAGGACCAATTCGTGGTCTTGGAAATTTGCAATTTAGTTGCAATCTAACAACGGGCTCATAAACAACATTTGAATTCGAAACGGAAACGGATGCGTTCATGGGAATTCCTACCGCATAGGATATGCCAATTGGATTTGTATGGGAATTCTGTGATGAAATGAAAACGTGAATTGATATCAAAACAAGAAACAAAGTCAATTTCAAGGAATTTCTTGTGCTTCTTTTTAAGTCCAGCCTATTGGGAAGGCTATGAATGCATGTGGGTGTGTGTGTGTGCGTATTGTGTGTAGCCGGAAATGTTGACATCACTTATCACTCAACTTGTGCGTGTGCTATTACGTCTGGATGAGTATGTGCCTGTGTGTGTATGCTTGTCTGTGGAAACATGTCCTGCAGACTAATGCGTAGTGGTAGTGTTTGTTGTGTGTAGCGGGAAGCCAAGTGTTCGTGTTGTGGGCTAGTGAAGGCATTGCGAATTAGCTTTGGCCTTAAAAACAAACGCGTATATGATGTCATTGTCATTTGTGCGTGAGTCTCTCTGCGAATTGAAATTAAAAGTCAAAATTCTTAAAGCCAATTAAAATGAAATAAGAAAAGTTTCGAGTAAGACGTAGATAATTTTGATTGGACTTATGAAAAGGCCTTAATGAAAACCCGCCCAGAATTTTTTAATTAAACAAAGAGAGGAAAAAAGTCAAATCCCGAAAATTTAATCAAGTGCTAATGGTAGCCGCTGGCTTCATCTCCAAGCTATGATATGTTATTAAATCGAATTTTTTGCTGGCAATGAAAAAATAATCCTTGTGTGTCCACAAAACATTTCGTATGACAAGCCAACAAACAAATAAAGTGCATTTAAGATAAGGCATAAAGAAAACAACCCACAAAGAAAGAAATATACCAAAAACAAAGAGGGGGTTTATTGGCAAATCAGAAATTATAGCCCTCCCCCTCTTGGTAACAACAAAACGACAAAAAAAAAAAAACAGAAACAGAATTTGGCAATCATAGAGGAATCGGCAACATTCGACTGCAATATTTGTCACCATAAAAACTACAATTGCCACCAGGCTTTAGGCCATATTGCCAGCACCGACGCCAGACCCCTAAAAGTTTGTGTTTGCAGTTTCAACTTCACTTGCATCAGCATCAGCATCAGTACCGACACTGACATCAACTCCTGTATCCTCGGCAAGCTGTTTCATCCCTGAGGACTAACTATGGATTTATTAACGTTTTTACTGTATTTTCTCTTTACTCGAAATGGTATGAATTTTAATAATATTTTCCATTCCATTTTTTGGATTTCCTTTTTGTTTGTGTGTGTTATGTGTTCTTTTTGTGTCAATGTGTAAGTCTTTCAATGCTTTGTGAAAAATGGATTTCTGTATGCGTACTGCATTCGCATTTTTCATTTTCTGTTCCCAACAGTCAGATCCTTTCTCACAAAAAGGATATTCGAAAAGTACTTTCTTTTGTTTTTTTTTTGTTTTTGTTTCCGTTTGGAACTGCATTGTCACTTATCTGCTGGCTTGGGGGTTATCAAGTGGGTTCAAATTTTTGTTTTTTATCAGTAGGATAAACATAGAGATGTAGTTATGGCATTTTTATCATTATTATATTTTTTAAAGCATATTGCAATATCCCGATATTACAATTTCACGATGCACAGTGGGAGAAAATCGAAAAAAATACTATTAAAAAATATGCCATTTAAGGACAGATAAAGTTCGAAATTTGCATTGGTTAAAACTGAGGTGATATCGAGATGATTTGTAAAATTTCACTGTTGTTCGGGTGTCTTTTGGCAGACCCCTAAATTTGGTCACCTTGGCTTCATTTCTGGTCCGATTTTCGAAGAAAAAAAAAAGAATTATTTATTACTAATTCTTTTTGAATTTTGTCCTTAAAACACTAAAAAGAAATTCTGCCCGAATTTTTTTAAATATATCCCCAAAATACCCCTTTCGGGCAAAGATGGTTTCAAAATCGGCATTTTTTAGTGTATTTGTTGTGGAGGCTTCAAATATTGATAGGTGCAAAAATTGTTTGCATGGGTTTAGGGGACATATGGAGTACAAAACATGTAACCAAATGGGATATCTGTGCTTTGGAATTAAAGAACTCGAGGGGTTTTTCCAATTTTACAATAAAAATTTGGGTGCATAAGTTATCCAATTTTTACCGGATTGTGATGAAAGGGGGTTTTCATACATACCCAAATACACGTTTTAAGTGCAATTTAAACAGGATATGCCAACTTAAATGGGTGTCACATGTACTTCAAATATGGCACCCATTTAAGTTGGCATATCTTGTTGAAATTGCACTTAAAATATATCTATAATGTGCCTTCTTCACAAACAGAAAAGAAACAAAGGCAAAAGGCCGGGCCGAACTTTGGATAACCAACACCTCGGGCATGTATGAAAACCCTCTTTCGTCACAATCCGGTGAAAATTGGATAACTTATGCACCCAAATTCGACAGGGATATTGAGAGGGCTAATAAATATACGTCACTGTTGAATAGGTACATATGGCAGCTGTATATAAATATAGTCCGATATGGACCATATTTGGGTCAGAGTTTCAAATTTCAGTGACCCTTAATCGAGAGATCGGTCTATAAGGCAGCTATATCTAAACATAGTCCGATCTAAACCACATTTGGGTTCAATGTAAGGAAGCGTAAAATTACTCAAAGTTTTAAATTTCAGCGAAATCGGTTAAATAATAAAGCTTATATGAGCTTTAGACCCCTTATCTGAAGATCGGTTTGTATGGCAGCTATACCTAAATATAGTCCGATTTGACCCATATTTAGGTCAGATATCAGTCCGATAGTCCGATTTGATCCATATTTAGGTCAGATATCAGGAGGCTTAAAATAACCATCTGTTTCAAATTTCAGCGAAATCGGGTAATAAATAAAGCTTTTATGGGCTTCAGATCCTTTATCGGCAGATAGGTACATATAGCAGCTATATATAAATATAGTCCGATATGGACCATATTTGGGTCAGAGTTTCAAATTTCAGCGAAATCGGTTAAAAAATAAAGCTTTTATGGGCTTTAGACCCATTATCTGGAGATCGGTCTGTATGGCAGCTATACCTAAATATAGATTGATTGACCCATATTTAGGTCAGATATAAGGAGGCTTAAAATAACCCTCTGATTAAAATTTCAGCGAACTCGGATGAAAATTAAAGCATTTATGGGCATTAGACCCTTTATCGGAAAATCGGTCTATTAGCAGCTATATACAAATATGGTCCGATTTTGCCCGTTCAAAAACTTAACCACCGCGCATCAACAATACGTCTCTGTGCCAAATTTGAGCTCAATATCTCAATTTTTGAAGGCTGTAGAGTGATTTCAAAAGACGGATAGACAGACAGACACACGGACATCGTTAAATCGTCTTAGAATTTTACGACGATCCGAAATATTTATTCTTTGTAGGGTCGGAAATTCACGTTTCGATGTGTTTCAAACGGAATGACTAAATGAATATACCTCCTATCCTACGGTGGTGGGTATAAAAATTATTTTTACAAAAAAATTCAAATTCAAAAGACTTTTTTCATTTTTTTTATTTCCAAATTGCATAATTTTTAACTGAATAATCAGATCTGAGCACCTTTTGCCGCCAAGCCGTTGTAAGAGAAAATCCAATCACAAATGCCTTCGTAAATAGCAAAATAAGAAAATCTCGGCCAAAATTTCAACAAATAAAAATTAAAACTCTTATCCCCGAAACCAGTGAATATATATTACACACCTCAAAAACTAAATTTTTTTGTAGGGATCCAGAAAAAAAGAATTTCGATAACTAGACCATAAATAAAGAGTTATATTTAACACGTATGTTGAAGGTCATGGGAGAAGCCGTTGTATAAAAATCCGATAATAATTGCGCCCTCTAGAGGCTCAAGAAGTCAAGATCCTAGATCGGTTTATATGACAGCTATATCACATTATGATCCGATTTGAACCATATTTGACACAGTTGTTGGAAGTCACAATAAAACACGTCATGAACAATTTCAGTCAAATCGGATTAGAATTGCGCCCTCTAGTGGTGCAAGAAGTCGAGATTCAAGATCGGTTTATATGGCAGCTGTTTTAGGTTATGGACCGATTTAAACCATACTCAGCATAGTTGTTGGAAGTCATAACGAAACACGTTATGCAAAATTTCACCCAAATCGGATAAGAATTGCTGTCTCTAGAGGCTCAAGAAGTCAAGACCCTAGATTGGTTTGTATGACAGCTATATCAGGTTATGAACCGATTTCAACCATATTTAGCGCAGATCTTGGAAGTTATAACAAAACACCTCGTGCAATTTCAGACAAATCGGATAAGAATTGTGCCCTCTAGTGGCTCAAGAAGTCGGGATTCAAGATCGGTTTATATGAGAGCTATATAAGGTTTTGGACAGATTTAAACTATACTTAGCACAGTTGTTGAAAGTCATAACGAAACACTTTATGCAAAACTTCAGCCAAATCGGATAAGAATTGCGCCCTCTAGTGGCTCAAGAAGTCACGATCCACGATCTGTATATATGGCAGATATCAAAACATAGACCGATATGACCCATTTATAATCCCAACCGACGTACACTTGTAAGAAGTATTTGTGCGAAATTTCAAGCGGCTTGCTTTACTCCTTCGAAGTTAGCGTGCTTTCGACTGACAGACGGACGGCCATGGCTAGATTGACTTAAAATTTCATGACTATGAAGTATATATACACTTTATGGGGTCTAGAATGACGAAATTAATGTACCCCCATCCTATGGTGGAAGGTATAACAAGGGAAAAAAACAGATCTGCATACTTAGGAACAATTGGAGTGACATAGTCAATTGACTATCATTAGCATACTCCAACGTCCTTGCGAAATTTTCTGGGCCTCCTCCAGCTTGTGACGATGTAGGCTGTTATCGATGATTAAAGAATCTAATTGGTTTCTGGGATGAACGCTCAATTGAATTGTATACTTGCGCCCTATGAAAGATTTGCAAGATATGGCCAGGCGCAGCACTGAATTTAGTCAAGAAGGAAGATATTCTCGACTAATGGCACATGCTTGTATACCAAGGATTCCCTCAGATCCTGTAGCGATACTTGGAAGACTAAGGGAATGTAATCCCAATCTTTCAACCACCGACTGGAAGATTGGTAGATTAGATGAGGCTGATGGTGACCCGAGACATGCAGTATTCGTACTGAAGGGGTTGTATCCTACGGATTCAACAAAATGAAACTGAAGGTCTATAGAAGCGGTGGGGTTGGGGAATCAGGAGATGACTCAGCAGTTGTTTCTGAACACTTGTGTGATGAACTATCGACCTCACCGTTGAAGTCAGGCGGGTTGCAGGGGACTGAAAATCCCCCTGCCATTATCGAAATAGGAGGTACTTCGACAGCAGATAGTGAAGCTTTCGACGAATCGTCCACACTACAAGTGTGCAATGTCCTGAAGAAAAATTTTTCCACTGCTTCTCAACTGCCGCTGGATGCGTAAGGAAACTCATCATGGCAAATTGGGCGGCACTAAAGGTCCTTCTGATGGCAGGAGGATTTGATGTAGCTCTTGTCCAGGAACCATGGGTGTGCGGAAGATTGTTTCGTGGATTAAGAATTCCTGGATTTAAACTACTCAAGGGTACGGGGAATGGGAGACACAGAGCCTGTATTCTTACGAAGAGTAGTCAAATATTTTTCTTCTTCCGTCGCTGAAGATTCAATAGTAGCCAGCCTTGAAATAAATAAGTCTCATTACTGGCGGCCACCGTAGCTCAGAGGTGAGCATGTCCGCTTATGAACGCCTGGGTTCGAATCCTGGCGAGACCATCAGAAAAAAATTTTAGCGGTGGTTTTCCCTCCTAATGATGGCAACATTTGTGAGGTACTATGCAATGTAAAACTTCTCTCCAAAGAGGTGTCGCACTGCAGCACGCCGTTTGGACTCGGCTATAAAAAGAGGCCCCTTATAATTGAGCTTAAACTTGAATCGGACTGCACTCAATGGTATGTGAGAAGTTTGCCACTGTTCCTTAGTGGAATGTTCATGGGCAAAATTTGCATTTGCATTACTGGCTGGCTTCCCTTTATATGGCACACGATTTAGTGATGCCGCCTTCAAGCCTTAAGTGGGTCTCATTGCAATAAGTGATATGGGGAAGTTCGGATATAAACGAAAGGGGTGAGCTGCTTATTGAATATATTATAAGTTGCAATCTGGCGATTTGTAATATAGGGAATGAACCGACCTTTATTAAAAGGAACAGGCAGGAGGAACTAGATGTTACCTTTGTATCGGGGGATATAAGCGGAAGAAAACGCGACTGGCAATTGTTGGATGGCCACAGCTTCTATGATCATCGTTAAATTAGTTTCCACCAGAAGTGGTCCCTCGGCTAAACAGAAGAAAGGCGGATTGGGATAAATTTCAGCACAAATTCTGCACGTCTATCCCTTCTAGACTAGAAAAGGAAGTGGAAACTACGGAGGACATAGACATAGTGGTCAAGCGTTGTGATCCGCCCTGAATGACTCGCTTGTGTCAGCATGTCATAGTACCAGCGACCACCATGGTGGACCCCAGAGCTGTTTTGTCTAAGTAAGGACTGCAGAAAACTCTTCAACAGAGAAAGAGCCACAAGAGCACCACACGATTGGGACATCTTTAAGGCTGAGCTAAGAAAATATAAGGGCGAGCTGAGAAAGGCTCAGAACAAATCCTGGGTAGAATTCTGCACCTCCATGGAGAATACATCTGAGGTAAGGAAGATTCTGTCCTCGACACCTATTATGGTGGGGTATATTCAGAAGTCAGAGCATGTATGGACAATGTCTAGTGAGGAAACACTAGAACTACTCGATGACACACATTTCCCGCGAAATTCTCCAACGGACAACGTGGCGCCAGAAGAGGTTGTCACTGATATGCATTGGTCGGAGGTTAATAGAAAATCCTTTTGAGCGGTAAGAAGTTTCGACTCCTATAAGTGGCCAGGCCCTGATGATAGACTGGTTTCTTGGCTTAGGGAGATATACTCTGCTTGTATATATATACCTGTGGGATGGAAGGACACGAAGATCATTTGCATTCCGAAAGCAGGAAAACCTTACCACACGAAGGCGAAAGAAAGTCAAATCCACTGAAACAGTCCTATTGATACATACATATACATACAATACATGCTATCAAGGAATATACAAAGGAAGCATTTCTAGACATTGAAGGTGTTGAAGGTGCTTTCGGTAATGTAAAACCGACGTCAATCATGAAGGAGTTGGAGTTTCTAGGCATCAATTTTACAGTACGAAAGTTTATTAATAACTTACTTGCTAAAAGATGCATTACGGCAGGCTTGGGATCTATGGATCTAAAAAGATGGGTCAGTAGAAGAATACCTCTGGGAGGTGTACTGTCTCCTCTATTTTGGAATATAGCCATTAACAATATATTATTGTCTCTGGAAGAAAAACCGCAATTGTCACGTTTGCTGATGACGCAATATGCGGTTAGGGAAAAGTTTCCCAGCACTCTAAGAGATATACTTTAGGATGCTCTACGTGCAACAGCGAAGTGGGCTACCTATAGTGGTCTAGGTGTAAATCCGTGCAAGACAGAAGTAGTTATTTTCAGCTGTAGATACTAGTTGCCTACAATGGCATCTGTCTCTTTGGGAGGAGAGGATGTTCCATTTACAGAAATCGCAAAATACCCAAAAAAGGTATTTATTGGGTATTTATCTAATAAATACCCAAGCGTTGGGTATTTACCCGGTAGAAACCCATCTCTAGTCATGATCGATCGATAGAAAAAAGACGTTGCAAAATCATGCACCAATGTTGTCATTATTATAGACAGACTTTGTTGGAAATATTGCTGACATGGGTGGATGATTTTGTGAACACGACCGTAGTGAATATCATCGTGTACGTGTATACGCAACCAGCCTAAATTTCAAAAGAATCTTAAAACATTGTGTGTACATAGGCTGCTGTGGTACAATGTGGTAAGGCTTTTGTAAATATTCAATAGAACGCATGGTAGACTGGTTCGATACTCAGAAGCACATAAAAGCTTGTTGTTATCTTTTAAGAAACTGTTCACTAGACGCTGTCAGAATGTGAACGGGTGTGGATGTTTTATTCAAAAAACTGTTGTTGGTTTACGAACATTTATGATTGATCTGATAATATATGTGTGGTGATTTACTTTTATGAACGAATGTGGTCACTTTGTCAAAGCTGTGCTTAATTTTATCTACAGGTGTAGCTTCCATATAAACCGAACTCCCAATTTCACTTGTTGAGCCCCTATGCGATTTGGCTAAAAATTAACCTCATATAGCTCCAATAACTTGGCAATGCTTATCCATTATCCCTTGTTTTCTTATAAAGGGATATCGGGCAAAGAACTTGGCAAATGCTATCCATGGTGAAGAGTATATTAGATTCGGCCAGGCCGAACTTTGTTTAATATTTTTTTGAACATTCGCAATTTTTGAACATGCCCAAACTCGTATATAGATGTCAATTTATATGCTCCACATATGAACCGATCTATGTTTTAACATTTAAAGTTTGCGTATATTTCTATATGGAGCCTTTTTCGGATAAGGTTATCTACTGTTCGTTGTCCCTGTGATGTAATGCCACCACATAACCATGACATATAATTTAATTTGTTAATCTTCATAAAACTCTCATAATGACATCTGTATTTATAACATACATAGGTATCTATGCTCGATATAAAATCCTTCAATTAGTTTTCGTTAAGTTAATACTAATGAAAAACCCATCGATCATTTTTATATCCGCACATATATACTTTGCCAGGGTGGCGAAGCCATTAAATGAGGAAGGCAATGTGACTAAGTTGCCGTTTACAACTGTTCGCTGCATCATTAATGTGGCGGATTTTATGTGAACTTCACTATGGTGGGTAGCATCGGTTCCGCTAATTCGCTGTGTCGTTTGTGATGCAGAATTTATCATCGTTGCCATCATAGAATTCTGGGTTTATCTGCAGAGTTGATTAAGTCAGTTTTATATTCGACATAAACTTTCGCACTACACTGACTGACTACTGTTGTTCAATTAATATCCCTAAACGCATGTCTAGTTTTTATTACCTTCCCCCTATTCGGAGGTATGTGTTCAACGGCAACTTTCTCTTTCGACACGATTGTCTTTCGCCCCTTGAACATGAGCAGCGGAGCTTATATTGTCCTTTTGGTCCTTGTGCTTTATTGCCGTGTCTTGTCTGGCTTTATTTTCATTGTCGTCGTTTTCAGTTCATCATCATTTTCCAAATGTTGCTTAAAACTCGTCACTCGGCATTATCTGCCGGTTAAGCCAAAGGGACACACACGTACACCAGCACCCACAAATACACAGCTCCAAGTACCGGCTTCTGCATTGTCTTAATATTCTGAAGGTTCATCATTTGGAAACTCTTAGATTTATTGTCCTTGCATCAGTTGTTGGTGTTGCTCCTTCCCCGCCTTCATGTCATCTTCTTCGTAATCAAAATGACATTTGAATTAGCAGTAATGCGAGTAAGTTTCACTTAAAAAGGAAGAGAAAAACTGTAATAAAATAGGAATACCTAGCAAGTTACCCTGTCCTTCTGGCGCAAGTTTGTAGCCATTTTATTACTCGCCTACAAATTGTCACAATATGCTGGGGTTTTCTCGCTGAAATGTTACAGTGATTACGGTGAAGTAAAGCTTACGCTGAAATGTGAAATGTTTGTGACAAAGAATATATAAAACCGTTCCGATGGGCCTTTCTCCTCTTGTCGCTAAATTAGACCTGTTTGTGTTTTTTTTTTTTTTGGAGGGCCGCTCCTGAGACATAACGCTCAGAAGGTAGATATCAAATTCGTGATATACTTTCATATACCTATTTTTGAGCCTCATATGTGAGTCTCATACACGCAAAAATAGAACGTTTGTAAGGAAGGTATATTCATTTTGTCATGCCGTTTGCAACACATCGAAATATACATTTCCGACCCTATAAAGTATATACAATATATTCTTGATCAGCGTAAAAATCTAAGACGATCTAGACATGTCCGTCCGTCTGTCCGTCTGTCTGTTAAAATCACGCTACAGTCTTTAAAAATAGAAATATTGAGCTGAAACTTTGCACATTCTTTTTTTTGTCCATAAGCAGGTTAAGTTCGAAGAAGGGCTATATCGGACTATATCTTGATATAGCCCCCATATAGACCGATCGGCCGATTTAGGGTCTTAGGCCCATAAAAGCCACATTTATTATCCGATTTTGCTGAAATTTGAGACAGTGAGTTGTGTTAGGTCCTACGACATCCTTCATCAATTTGGCAGAGATCGGTCCAGATTTGGATATAGCTGCCATATAGACCGATCCTCCGATTTAGGGTCTTAGGCCCATAAAAGCCACATTTATTATCCGATTTTGCTAAAATTTGGGACAGTGAGTTGTTTTCCTTAAACATTATTCTTCAATATGGCTCAGATCGGTCCAGATTTGGATATAGCTGCCATATAGACCGATCCTCCGATTTAGGGTCTTAGGCCCATAAAAGCCACATATATTATCCGATTTTGCTGAAATTTGGGACAGTGAGTTGTGTTAGGCCCTTCGATATCCTTCGTTAATTTGGCTCAGATCGGTCCAGATTTGGTTATAGCTGCCATATAGACCGATCACTCGGTTTTAGGTTTTGGGGCCATAAAAGGCGCATTTATTGTCCGATTTTGCCGAAATTTGAGACAGTGAGTTGTGTTAGGCTCTTCGACGTCCTTCTTCAATTTGGCCCAGATCGGTGCTGATTTGAATATAGCTGCCATAAAGACCGATCTCTCGATTTAAAGTTTTGGGCCCATAAAAGGAGCATTTATTGTCCGATTTCGCCGAGATTTGGGACAGTGCGTTGTGTTAGGCTCTTCAACATTTTTCTGAAACATCGCCCAAATCGGTCCAGATTTAGATAACGCTGCATATAGACCGATATCTCGATTTAAAGTCTTGGTCCCATAAAAGGCGCATTTATAATCCGATTTCACTGAAATTTGACACGGTGACTTATGTTAGGCTTTTCAACATCCGTATCGTATATGGTTCAGATCGGTTTATTTTTAGATATAGCTACTAAAAAGACCAATATTTTGTTATACACAATTGAACAATGGCTTGTACCGATCACTATTTGGTCCAAATCGGAACATATTTCGATATAACTGCTATGGGACATAAGGTCTGCAATTTACACCGGATTTTGATGAAAGGTGGTTTACATACATACGCAAGGTGGTGAGTATCCAAAGTTCGGCCCGGCCGAACTTAACGCCTTTTTTCTTGTTAGGGAAACACTATTTTTATATTAACTGTGTAACATTTGCTTCCACATTTGAACGTTAGTCGTGGATTTGTAAATTGTTGATGTAAAACTCGCTTCGTTTATGGTAAATCATTTAAAAATTTGTTCTGTGGGAGCCACCGTAGCGCAGGGGTCAGCATGTCCACCTATGGCGTCGAATGTCTGGGTTCAAATCGCAGCGTGAGCATCAGACAAAAATTTTTAGCGGGAGTTATTTCATGCCACCTAAAAACTTCTCCCAAAGAAGGTTTCACCTTATCATTGAGCTTGTGTGTGAGAAGTTTGCCTCTGTTTCTTAAAGAAATTTTCATGGGCAAATTTCCATTTGCACTTTTTCTGTGGTGAGGATATTACGCGAAAATTAAAAAAAAAAAAAAAAAATTTAGTCAAAAATGTTTTGTTTTTTGCAAAAGATGCTTAGTTAAACGAAAAGAGATAAATAGCTTTTGTTTATCCCTTGTGTCGCTTCCATTTGGCAGAGATTGAGGGCATGAGTTTACAGATGCTTCTCAAACGACTATTTTCTGGTTTCTTTCATTGCGTAATGGTCGGTAAGTCAGGAGTTAGTAACACTACTGAGGTTTACTTACTTTACTTTTATTGGCTATGACATAATATTTGTTCCACTGGCCGAACGTAGAATAGCGTTCAGAGCGCCTCGATCTTCTGCGCTTATTCTAAAATCTCTGACACCAAGTTTCGAGGTGTCTCCCACCACTTGATCTTTCCATCGGGCTTTTGGTCTTCCCGGTTTGCGTGTTCCACCGTGTTTGCCTTCAAAAGACTTCTGACAATATGACCTAGCCAACGCAGCTGTTGTATTTTGATGCGTGTAACTATCCTATGGTCGTCATACAGCTCATACACCTCGTGGTTATTACGTCGCCTATATTCTCCATTATAGTAAACTGGTCCATATATTTTACGTATTTTCCAGGATTTGGCGCAGTGTGAATATCTGGCCCAGGGTGGATTTACCAGGTCTAAAGCCGCATTGATAGGGCCCAATTATCTAATTGACTTTAGGTTTTAATCTTTCACACAGTACGCTCGAGAGTATCTTTTATGCGATAGGGAAGTGACTTATTCCTCTGAAGTTGGCACATTCCGTCTTTTCTCCTTTCTTGTGTACGGGACATAGTGGTTTAGGGTTTTATAACTTAGGGTTTTATTTAGTTAGTCGTCTGTCTGCCCATGTTAATGTGTGTACAAAATACAAATCGCAATCTTCAAAAATTTAGCACAGGAATTTTTTTACCTAAAGACAAAGCCTATAAAAACTGTAAGAAATCGTAATGAGGAAATTTTCATACTCACCAGCAAATTTTAAGACGATCTAGCCATGTCCTTCCGTCTGACAGTTGAAATCACGCTACGGTCTTAAAAAATCGAGCTGAAACTTTGCACAGATTCTTTTTGTCCTTAAGCAGATTAAGTTCGAAGATGGGCTATATCGGACTATATCTTCATACAGCCCCCATATAAACCGATCTGCCGATTTAAGGTCTTCAGCCAATTAAAGCCTCATTTATCATCCGATTTCGAAATTGAGGACAGTGAGTACTGTCAGGCTTTTCGACATCCCATTTCAATACGGCTCAGATCGATCAAGAATTGGATATAGCTGCCATTTATACCGATCTTCAGATTAAAGGCTTCATTCCCATGAAAGGTGAATTTATTAATCGATTTCGCTGAAAATTAATACAATGAGTTCCATTAGATCTTTCGAAATTCGTCCCGAGCATGGTCAAGGTCGGTATATATTTAGATATAGTTGCCATATATACCGACTTTCCGATTTAAGTTCTAAGGTCAAAAAAATTATGTTGCTCGAATTTCGCTGAAGTTTGACACAGTAGGCTGTGTCAATATAGTTTAGAGCGGTCTTTATTTGAATATAGCTATCATATACATATACCGATCTCCCGATTTATGTTCTTAGGACCATAAAAGGTGAATTTTTAACCGATGAATTTGGTACAATAAGTTGTTTTAGATCCAACATAGCCTGAATATGGTGAAAATCGGACCATTGTAAGATATTGCTGTTGTGGGTTCATAAATCACCGAATTATGACGAAAGGTGGTTAGGTTAGGTTAGAGTGAAAAGAGGGTGTGGATATTAATCCGCCCCATACCACTATGGAAATTCACCTATGCCAGAAATCAGCTTGTCGTGTGCTCTAAATGCTAAAAAAACTAACAAATTAACCTCGAACAAGTAAAAGCGTGCTAAGTTCGGTCGGGCCGAATCTTATATACCCTACACCATTGATCGCATTTGTCTTTTCCCGGCATCTCTCTAAAGGCAAGACAGGATATAAGAAAATATTTGCTCTGCTATTAGAGAGATAACAAGATATGGTCCGGTTTGGACCACAATTAAATTATATGTTGAAGACCTGTGTAAAATGTCAGCCAATTCGAATAAGAATTTCGCCCTTTGGGGGTTCAAGAAGTAAAATAGAGAGATCGATTTATATGGGAGCTGTATCGGGCTGTAGACCGATTCAGACCATAATAAACACGTATGTTGATGGTCATGAGAGAATCCGTCGTACAAAATTTCAGGCAAATCGGATAATAATTGCGACATCTAGAGGCTCAAGAAGTCAAGAACCCAGATCGGTTTATATGGCAGCTATATCAGGTTATGAACCTATTTGAACCTTATTTGACACAGTAGTTGAAAGTAAGAATAAAATACGTCATACAAAATTTCTGCCAAATCGGATAAGAATGGCGCCCTCTAGAAGCTCAAGAAGTCAAATCCTCATATCTGTTTTTATGACAGCTATATCAGGTTATTAACCGATTTGATAAGAATTGCGCCCTCTAGAGGCTCAAGAAGTCTAGACCCAAGATCGGTTAATATGACAGCTATATCAGGTTATGAACCGATTTGAACCTTACTTGGCACAGTTGTTGGATATCATAACAAAACACGTCGAGCAAAATTTCATTCCAATCGAATAAGCATTGCGCACTCTAGAGGCTTAAGATGTCAAGACCCAAGATCGGTTTATATGGCAGCTATATCAGGTTATAGACCGATGTGAACCATACTTGGCACAGTTGTTGGATATCATAACAAAACACGTCGTGCCCAAGATCGGTTTATATGGCAGCTATATCAAGACATGGCCCGATATAGCCCATTTACAATACCAACCGACAACCTGCACTAATAAGATGTATTTGTGCAAAATTTCAAGCGGCTAGCTTTACTCCTTCGAAAGTTAGCGTGCTTTCGACAGACAGACGGACGGACGGACGAACGGATAGACGGATGGACGGACGGACGGACAGACGGATGGACGGACGGACGGACATGGCTAGATCGACATAAAATTTCACGACAATCAAGAATATATATGGGGTCTCAGACGAATATTTCGAGTAGTTACAAATAGAATGACGAAATTAGTATACCCCCATCCAATGTGGAGGGTATAAAAAGAAAACCTATGTTAGGAAATCCGTGCTACTTACAAAATCTTGTTTTCCTTGCAACGCCCCTAGGTTGGTTCATGTCTGGTATTGTTTCCCCACCTAGGTGCTGGTATCTGTTAGAAGCGAAAGCCGGGCAATGACATAGGAAATGCCTCAACGTCTCATCATCTTCCCCACATTCCCTACCCATGCTATAACTTGCCGCACCGATTTTACATAAATGAGCTCGTAGTCCTATGTGTTCGGTTATAATACCAAAAACTATACCTTCTTCTTACTTCCTTTCAGTAATAGCCTCGTTTTCTCAAAATCTGGATCCCCCCTAAGGATTTTCGTCGTCCTACCGACCGTTTGTTTGTTCCACAGGGTTACATGCGCTTTCGTTGCCCACACCATTAACTCGGACTGCGTGGACCCAAAAGGCTTCGGGTTAACCGAGTTTATTGACGTCAGTTCTCTGACCTTCACTGCCAAATCGTCTGCTTTCGAATTTCCAGTTACTTCTCAATGATCCGGCACCCAAACGATGCAGATCGTGTCATCCTCAGAGAAGGTGTTAATCGCCTTTTTACATTCCAAGACGATTCGTGATCTAACCGTCCTGGTTGTTATTGCCCTTATATTTACAGTTTGTAAAGATGTTCTTACTCGACGTCCTCGCGTTAACGCCACACCAACTCACGTATTCCGTGATCACGCGGATCTCCTCCTGCAGAACCGTATTATGGTTGGACAGCCTGAAACAGATCTCACTCCCTGGGTTCTCAATGTGGAACCCCAGGCCGACTCTGTCCTCTAGCTTTGATCCATCCATTTAATATGATATATCTTCCAGCTGGCAATACTATGGTTCCGTCAATCCAAGATTTTGCCGCTGGCAGCAGTGCCACTCGACTTAAAGTGTCACCTCAGGAATACGATCGGAAACCTCTACCTTTCAAGTTTCCTATCGTCGCCTTGATTATACCGCGATGGTATGTGCTGCTGCTATCCTCAATCCATTCTCTTATCGCTTTAAATCTCATAGCCGCAGTGGCTGCCTCGCATTTAATCTGTATGTCTATGGGTCGGAAAGCGAGAACAGTCTCCAGTGCCCTAGTGGCGTGGTCCTCATCGCTCCGCCTATGCCAAAATACAACATGTTCTCTGAACCTGTTGTATTTTCCCTATGTTGCATTTTTTCTTCATCGCGGTCCACCAAACTACTGAGGCTTAAGAAAGTATTGGTCTAATCACGCCCCTGTAGAGCCAGTAGACTATCCTCGGATTCATGACCCATTTCGAGCCTACATAGTTCGCAACATCTGTGAGCTTTCTCGGTACGCTACTGAATGTGACACTCCCAATACAGCTTCCTGCCCAAAATAACTCTTAAGTTTTTTACATTGTTAACTATGGAAATCGTTCTATTGAGGAAACCTGATGCGTCAACTTTGCCCACTTCATCTTCATCGTAAAGAGATAGATTTCAATCTCCTCTGGGTTAACATTGAGCCCCCTGGGTCTAGCCCAGTCATATGCCATCCGTAATAGGTAATTTATGGTGGTTACCCATAGGAGTGGCGATAAAATGCCCCCCTGTGGCGTGCCTTGTGTCACTTTCTCCCTTACATTTATGTCATGGGACCCGCAATTTATCCACCCGTTCCTTAGCATATAGTTTATCCAGTCTCTAAGGACCGGGTCCACCCAATACTGGTCTAAGTATTGGATCAGTATGTCGGTCCGCACATTGTTAAACGCCCCCTCGATGTCAATGCATACCGCCAGTGTGTACGTGGGCAGTTAACACTAGCGCTCCAGAAATTCCAAGGATAATTTGGAAGTTCTAGTCCATACACGTTAATTATTTTCCATCTTTGGCCTAATATGGAAGAATGAGAATAGATCAGAGGGATTGAAGTGATTCTTGCACCGCTAAAGAAAGCCCAAACACTTGTATGCTTCACATTGTATCTTCATGTCTAGAACGTCAAGAGAATCTGACTGTTCAACATCTATACCGTCGATAGCAAGCAAGTTCTAACAGAGTGTCACATCCATAATACGCCTTCTGTTTTCAGTTTTCCGAAGACTTTGTCTGTAGTCGAATGAGTATAAATGACAAAGGCTGCTGTCATCTGCAAATGAGTAGATTGGATTCGAAGTTTGTCCCAATAGATCGTCAATGAAAATGAGAAAAAGAGACGGAAAAAAGACAGCGCCTTGTGGTTACCCTCAAGGTCATTTTCTATTTATCGGTCCTCAAAAAAGCTCGTTGTAAATCAAGAGAAGTCATTACTGACTCCAAAACCGTTTATAGATTTTCTATAAGTGCGCCGTATCAGATCACACAAGAGATATCCAGTGCTACGACCTTGCTTTCACAATACTGATGGATAGAACGACTCCAACGTTCCGACAAAAATACCACCAGGTTACCCGTGGAGCGATTTTGCGGGGAGACCATACCGTTTATCGCTGAGAATACCATTGGACTCAAGATACTCCATAAGGTGGAGCAAATCGCAATTGGTCAATAATTCGTAGAGTTGTTCGATCACAACCTTCCAAGTTTGAAAAGATTGCATAATCGATGAGCAAGCGTCGAAGAACACTTATATAGAGCAAGTGTCGGTATACCAACCGGTCCCGGCGATTTATTAACTTCGATTCGCAAGGATCCTTTGGACTCATCGTTTGTGCAGCCTTTCAGTAGTGGGATTTTTGTTTAAACGCTAATTCCTGTAAGCCTCTTCTTTCGATCTGACAACAGCCCTGCATGCCTGGTTAAACCTACTTTTGGCATTAGTCTTAACCGATATCGGTTTAGTTGGAATGAAGAACTTCACACCATAAAAAAATACTTCCTCTATCACTTCAGCTGCAGCATTTATATCCTCGCCAAGAAAACAAAGTTTCCAGTTGAAAAGTTGGACAAAATCATTGAGCTCTGCCCAACGAGTTTTTCCGTATGTACCAAGAGGTGCAAAGGTGCTAACTTCATAAATCTCAGGGTGTGAAGCTAGGAAAAGGTCAAGAACATTATTCTAGTGCCCTTGGACACACGAAATGTGTGGCAGTTGCGTTAGATCATTATATGCTGCGAAGAGCTTTGCGTAATGGCCCTGCGGAGTCAATTGGCTCGAGTAGGGAAAGCCGGTAGGAGTTGTGGACATTGGAATCCCAACAACAACAACTTAACTGGCCGCAAAATCCTCCAAAAATTATCGAAATTGAATCAGATATGGCGTCAAAGTGATTAATGGAAGGCTCCCTTTTCTAGTTTGGGCTTCTATATAGATATCCAAAATGTAGTTGATGTGTTCCGATCCTGAATTTAACACGAAGACAGTTCAGGTGATCTTGTTTTTTTGGGAAATAAAATGGGATAGGGTGTGTGAAATCCTTTGGATCAGAACCCTCACGAACCTGGGTCTCACATAGAGCAAGAACATCAGCTCGATGAAAGTAAGAAGGTTTAAAATTGGTGCCAATTCACATGCAATATTGGCTCAAGAATTTTATATTGCACATACTTTTGCGGTTCTGCTTTGAGCCACTGTTTCATTTTGTCCATCTTTCTTTCAACTGCAACATTGCACATTAAGAGTTGTGTCGAAGTTACTTGTGTATGTACAAGTTTTTATGGAGAAATGTTTTGATGTTTTCAATTTGGTACGGTTTTATGGGCATTTGTGACCAACAGCCACTAATGAACACACACTCGTCTCATACTGAAACTTCCAGTAAATCCTACAAATCCCTGTTTCTAAGATTATTTGCGGAAGAGTTGCAGTTGGTAGTTGGTTTTGAAGTGCGAGTCATTGCCAGTTTTATGGCTCCAATGTCGACTTACTCGACTGGCAAAAGTTTTGGATAGATTTTAATCTGTGAACTCTTCTATCCGTGCCAATGGGACACAATGTCCCAAGTGTTTTGTTTAGCTTTTATTGGGATAATGTATTCTTGCATAAGCAAATCAAGTTGAAGTTTAGTTAAAGCTCTCGTACTCATTTTCTGATTAGCCTAATTTGCATGATGTCAGACAATATTGGGAAACTCATGCTGCTACAGGATATGGAAGTGCTCCCACTGCTCTAAACAAAGTGATGTGATATTGAAAAAAGTCTGATGTGATTATGCATTCAAAACAGAATCATGGCTACGCCACAGCCCTAAAAGAATGTTAATATTAAATAAATTAGAATCAGAGTAGGCCTATAAAAAAAATAAAGTGTTATGCATACACAATGCAAAGTGGGGACTTTCAATGCAACGTCTGATCGTTAAGGATATGAGATACTTAAAAATGGATTTAAGGCATGATCAAAAATTATAATTTGCAGTGGTTCGTTTGTTAGATTGCAAATGCAAATTTGCCCAGGAACATTCCATGAGCTCACTTATCAAAGAGTACTGTCCGATTCAAGTTTAAGCTTAATGATAAAGGACCGCGATGCGACACCTCTTTGGTGAGAAGTTTTTACATGGCTACCATACCATTTTTTCAAATGGCATAATTCCTCACAAATGTCGCTAGCATTAGGAGGGGGATTTTCACCAGGATTGGAACCCAGGCGTGCAGCGTCATAGGCGGACATGCTAACCTCTGCGCTACGGTGGTAAAATGGTTAACTAATGGTGAAACGGTTTACCTTAACAAGAATTTCAGGTCGGTCTATCTATGTGGACATGGTTTTAAATCGCTCCCCAAGAATAACTCTGCATCCAGTAATAGGTACACATTTTCCTGACAGTTTTACGCCCACTTGGGAAAGCTTCAATAGTAAAATTCTCAAATCGGTTGGGAAACTGTGGCCGTTTCCAGTGAAACGGCAAATCTAAAGCTCAGGAATAAGCTAAGAATGGACTTCAAATGTCCAACCGTTGCGGTTGTACCATCAGACCGTTTCATGTTGCCTGATACTAAAACCTTGGCTGTTGGTGTGACTGCGGAAGACAATGGTTTCTGAAGATGAATCTTCACCACAGTAAAGCCGCTTTGGCGTCTCTGAAGATCTTTGTGGCATACCGTCTTTGTTTTTGATTTATCCAGGAAAAATGGATACATTGAGCCATCATTAGTAGGCTAATATAGCTGTCATCCGTTACCGTTCCTCACTTAAAGAATTAACTTACCTGTCCATAGAGGCATACCCACAGATTTCAGTTCCCCTGAAATATGTAATGCAAGTCCAAGCTCGTCTGCTATACAATTCCCTGGGATATATCTGTGGTCCGGCAATCACAATATGTGAATTTTGAACTGTTCAGCCATCTCGTTGAGAGATCTGTGAAATTCGAGGGTGTTTTGTGAATTCAAAATTACGTTTCCCACGTTTAATCACTGGCTAACTGTTTTAGGTGGTATTTATGCTAATCGTCGTTTGACAATTTATCTTAGACATTGTGTAGGTGTAGGGCTAGTTCAGTGGACTTGGGATCTTGCTCCACAATTTCCCCAACAACCTCTGATGAATGCTGTCAGTGACAACCTCTTCTGGTCCCACGTTGCTCGTTGGAGAGTTTCCCGGAAATGTGTATCAGTGAGTAGTTCCAGTGTTTCCCCACTAGAAAATTTTCACACATTCTCTGATTTCTGAATGTATCTTACCATATTAGGTTTGAGGCTAGGACCTTCTGTATCCCAGAGGCTTAGGATGTATCCTCTTCAGGATTTGTTCTAAGTTTTTTCAGATCGCCGTATAGGCTTCCTTGTCATGTTTTGTTGTTTTTACCTTTCTCATTATTGAAGAGTTTTCTGCAACCCTTCCATAGATCAAGCAGTTTTGCTGTTTGCCACTTGGTTTTGCTTTTGGATGCAGACTAAAGCGAGTCATATAGGGCGTGATCCGGCTGTCAATCACAGCAATATCCTTGACAGTTTCCACTTCATTTTCAGATCTAGAGGGTATAGCCGTGCAGAATGTGCGGCGAAACTTATCTTAATTCGGCTTCCTACTATTCAACCGTAGCGCAGAGACCATCATAAAATTTTCTGCGGTGGTTATCCCCTCCAAATGCCGGCGACATAAGTGAGGTACTATGCCATGTAAAAACTTCTCCCCAAAAGAGGTGTCACACTGCGGCACACCGTTCGGACTCGGCTATAAAAAGGAGGTCCTTATCATTGATTTTAATCTTGAATCGGACTGCACTCATTGACATTTGCCAACTCATGAGCAAAATTTGCAATTTGATTTACTACTCAACCAAACGAACACTTCTGCAGCATTTTCTCCAAGACTGAAACTAATGTAGAGATGATTAGAGAAGCTGTTCCATCCATAACTTCTTAGCCACAGAGAACATGTTGTCTTGGCATAGGCGGAGCGATGAGGACCACCCCCACTAGGACACTGGAGACTATTCTAGATATCCGACCCATTGACATACAGATTAAATGTGAGACAGCCACTGCGGCTCTAAGGCTTAATGCGATGGAAGAATGGATTGAGAATGGGAACAGCTCATACCATGGCGGTATAATCGAGGCGACTATAGGAAACCTGGAAGGAAGGGAAGAGGTTTCCGATTGGATACCTGAGATGAACCTTGAAGTCGAGTGCGAGGCACTGCTGTCATCGGCACAGTCTTGGATTGACGGAACCCTAGCATTGCCATCTGGAAGATCATGTTACACAGATGGACCAAAGCTAGAGGACAGAGTGGGCCTGGGGGTCTACATTGAGAACCCAGGGACTGAGATATATTTTAGACTCCCTGACCATTATACGCTCCTGAAGGCGGAGATTCGAGCGCCAGGGAATGCTTGAAGTGGTGTGGTGCTAACGCGAGGACGTCGAGTGTGAACATATTTACGAACTGTAAACAGAACAAAAAGGCAATAATAATCAGGACGGTAAGATCACGAACAGTCTTGAAGTGTAAGAAGGAGGTTAGGGACTTCTCTGAGGATGGCATAATCCGTATCGTTTGGGTGCCGGACCATAGCAGAGTAACTGGAAATGGGAAAGAACTACCGTCAATAAACTTGGTTAACCCGAAGCCTTTCGGGTCTTCATGTGGGGAAGATGATGAGACGTTGGTGAATTTTCTATGTCCTTGCCCGCTTACGCTTCTAACAGATACCTGCACTTAGGTGGGGAGACAGTATCAAACATGAACCAACTTAGGGACGTGGCATGGAAAACAATTAACGATTTTTTAAGTAGTACGGATTTCCTAACTTAGGTTTTCTTTTTCGAGGCTATATTTTTGGTATTTAGAACGCACAACAAGCCTATTACTGGCTTATGTGCATGTCCTTAGTGACATGGGGCGGATTAATATCCGCACCCTCATTTCAGCCTACTATAAGGAAAAAATTTTGGAACCAGCTTTGGTGCAGTAGGCGAGATGGACTTTTCTGTTTGGGTCAATTTAAAGAGAAAGGTAAGTACTAAACATATGCCAATATGGACTCACTGAAGAAACTATTCTACAGTTAATGAATCGAAATTCCGCCAGATTTTTTCTTGGAGCTTGCAACGGACTGAACTTTTGACGGACTCAGAGCAATAGTTAAGACAAAACGTAATTATATTGAGCAAAAGTGAATAGATTCTGAAATTTAGATTGATATCTCACATTTTTGTCCATTGAATCAATAAAAAATACTTTCCGTAAATTGTTCCAAAAGTAAGTTTAATGCTTATATATTTGCGGAAAAAAAGTTTCCAGTGCAAGTTTACTGTTCAATACTTAACCGGATCCAAAGGATGACTGGTTTTGTGCATCACAGCCGCACTGAGGACGACACCATCTGATGAACTGAATTTAATGCTACATCTTATGACTCCGGACATTGTGGCTACCCAAATTGCAACGACCACTGCCGTGAGATTAAGGGAGCTTTCTCATTGGTCATGTGGCGGCTACGGACACTGTGTTGTGGATTACTCCCTACCTGAGCCGCTCTTCGCTAAAAAGTACTGTACCACTATTCCTGATAGAACCGATTGGAACTACGATATCCCTGGTAACAGAAGTTACATAGACTTCTATACGGATGGTTCCAAACTAAACGACCAGGTGGGCTTTGGGGTGTACTTTAAAGATCTAGAACTGGTCATATCGAAGCGGGTACCCGACCACTGCAATGTGTATCAAGCAGATATCCTTGCAATTAAGGAAGTGGTGGAATGGCTAAGATATAATGTCATTACGACGATTGGCATATATATCTTCTTAGACAGCCAGGCACCCATTAAATCCCTGGAGAACGTATTTCTGAACACAAAAACAGCCCCTGACAGTCGCAGATCTCTCAACGAGATGGCTGAACAGTTCAAAATTCACCTGTTCTGGGTGCCGGGCCACAGAGATATAACAGAGAATTGTTAAGCGAATGAGCTTGTGAGACTAGGAACTACCTTAAACACTCCAGGGACACTGGAATCTGTGGGTATGCCCCTAGCGGCATGTAAGCTAAATTTTCATGACCACGAAACGAATGATAAATGGTTACAAAGAGGGGTGTGTGAGCATTCCAGTCTACGGCTTTGCTTTCACTGGCAAGAATAGACGTCTCAGTCAGTGTGTCCGTCATGACAGGTCACTGTTTAATCAGAAAACATGCCGACAGACTGAAGGTTGCCAGCAACGACTTTTGCAGAAGCTGTGGGGACATCGCGGAAGAAGAGACTATAGAACACCTTATGTGTGTGTCCCGCACTAGCAGCCAGAAGGAGTTCCACTTTAGGTTCTGATTTCTTTGAGAGCAGACAGGTGCTTTGGCGGATGTAAACAGTCATAAGTTATTGGACTTTATAAAGCAATCTGGATGGTACAACGGTAGGAACTAGAAGGCATCTTCCTTCTTCTGTTTCTGAGGTATCACAATGGATAAAAACTTCTAAGTGAGTTTGATGGCAGACTGCACTTTAACCTAACCTAAGTCTGTTTGTTTGCCATGAGGTGGTAACGCCATTTGTCAAATTGTCGAAGCAATGCGAAGAAAAGGTGAATATAAAGTTTAAAATTTATAAAAAAAAATTCAAAACATGTGTGGGCATAGAAGTCAAATAAAAAGTATAAAAATTTATGCACACAATTGTATAAATAATTGATTTTAATTTTATTTTGTCATTCACAATAGAGGATTTCTGCGAGTGGCCACACTTAGTTGTGAATAAGATATCATGGCAATCCTGACCACAGATGTTCTACATAAGTCTGTACTGGTAATTTTTATTTGCCATCTTCTCAATGTCATTTCATTGCACTGCACTATAAAGTACTGAACTAAAACACAGCTATAATTGTCTACACTTCAATCCTTCATTTGCCGTTTTCTGCCAGTAAAACGACAAAATTAATTTACCCAGCCTTGGAGGTGGATGTATGCTAATGTTGCTGGGAAAATTGTATTCATCAAAATTCTAGATAAATTTCTTGACTTTTGCCAATTACAGAAGACATTAAAGGTTTCTATTTTCGTTTGTGGGTTCTTCATTTCCCATCTCTTCTCTGACAAGGGGCTCAACTCAATGAGGCAATGAGATTTTGGTGGAAATTTGAAAAACTCGTTTTCCCACAAAATAAGTTTTAATTTAAAATTTTCTTTCTTTGTTGTCGGCCGGAATGCCGAAACAATTGCCTACACTTTGGTTAATTGAAATTTTATGTAATGCCTACATCTTCCATTGACATTTGCGCAAAATGGCGAACGATGCCAGTGACATTCGACTCATGAGGCCTATTGATGTCACAATGTCAACCTAATGGACGCCTTGCTTTCATTAAAGAGAGAGAGAGAAAAAAAACATAAACAATGAAAAATATGTTGAAATCATCATGGAGAGAAATTAATGACCAGAGCTGGAGGCTCCACTGTGTCAATATGAAGTCATACACTTGTCCACAATCTATGCTGCCAACAAATGGTCTACCACCTCCTCCGCAGCGGTGTGATATGGAGTGGCAAATTCCAAAAGCGAAATGTCTCAATTATTGTTGTATTGGGAATTCAAATTTGAATTAAAAATGGAAATAAACGGCTAAGGCCTCGGCCAAGGAGACCCAAAGGAGAAAATATACAAATTAGCCTTAATTATGTAGGGTATTTTTTGTTTTGACTGGGCGAATTCAGTGGGTTTGAAGCATGACGCTGTCAACAGGACATGACAATGGATTTAAAGCGAACTTGAGCATAGAAGACATTCGTACAATGACCATTGCCCAAAATAGGAGAAAATGTCTGTGGGTTGTGACATCAGCAGTTTCAATATCATCATCAGAGAATTTCAAAGGCCAGGCTCGTGGACCGGTCCCCAGACCTTCTACAAAGCTATGACAATTCTAATTATTTAAATATCCCCAAGGCACGAGAACGAAAATTAATAAAGATGTTCTGTGTTGTTGCTGATGTAGGCCATCATCAACGTCATCTGGGGGGCAAGAGTCTTCGTCATGAGTCATTATTTGTCAATTGGAAAATATTATTTCAATTGTTTTCATTGCAACATTTCTAAGGAATAGAATAGAAGAAGCCTATATGAGCAAGTGGCAAAATTTGTATTTTTTAACATTGCTGACTGTGGAAGTTGGGCAGTGACAGAGGCAATTGAGACTTAATATCCCCTGGCAGTTGAAGAAAAAACACGTAAAAGGCGTTTAGTTCGGCCGGGCCGAACTTTGGATACCCACCACCTCTGTTATATATATAAACCACCTTTCATCAAAATCCAGTGAAAATTACATACCTTATGTCCCATACCATTTATATCGAAATATGATCCGATTTAGACCAAATACTAATAAGTACAAGTTACTGTTCAACTGTGTATAACAAAATATTGGTCTTTTTAATAGCTATATCTAAAAATAAACTGATCTGAACCATATACAACATGGATGTAGAAAAGTCTAACATAAGTCAATGTGTCAAATTTCAGTTAAATCGGATTATAAATACGCCTTTTTTGGGGCCTAAACTTTAAATCGAGATATCCGTCTATATGGCAGCTATATCCAAATCTGGACCGATCTGACCCATCTAAGGGCCTAACACAACTTACTGTCCCAAATTATGGACTCAAAACCTTATACCGAGAGATCGGTCTATATGGCAGCTATATCCAAATCTGATCGGCCCAGATTTGTGCCAAATTGAAGAAGGATGTCGAAGGGTCTAACACAACTCACTGTCCCAAATTTCAACAAAATAATGGATAATAAATGTGGCTTTTATGGGCCTTAGACCCTAAATCGGAGGATCGGTCTATATGGCAGCTATATCCAAATCTGGACCGATCTGAGCCAAATTGACGAAGGATGTCGAAGGGACTAACACAATTCACTGTCCCAAATTCAGCAAAATCGGATAGTAAATGTGGCTTTTATGGGCCTAAGACCCCAAATCGGCGGATCGGTCTGTATGAGGGCTATATTAAGATATAGTCCGATATAGCACATCTTCGAACTTAACTTGCTTATGGACAAAAAAAGAATCTGTGCGAAATTTCAGCTCAAAATCGCTATTTTTAAAGACTGTAGCGTGATTTCAACAGACAGACGGACAGATGGACGGACATGTCTAGATCGCCTTGGATTTTTACGCTGATCAAGAATATATATACTTTATAGGGTCGGAAAATGATATTTCGATGTGTTGCAAACGGAATGACAAAATGAATATGCCCCCATCCTTCGGTGGTGGGTATAAAAAATTGTAAATTAGAGACCAGTATTTTCGTTCTTGCCGAATTGTATATACCTTACAACCAGTGTTGCCGTTTTTGGTAGGTTCCTACCAATATTGGTAGGTTTTTATTCTCTTGGTAGGTTGGTAGGCTGACCCCAATTTTTGGTAGGTTTTTCCAACATATGCAAAAAAAAAACTCAAAATTATTTCACTTCTTTTCGTTTCTGTGTATTTGCTAAGAGGGGAGAATAAAACCGTGGATATCGAGGAGCCAAATATTGTTTCAAGGCGTCACACTGCTCACAAAATAAAGGCTGGTACTATATTAGTTTTTCACGGATGAATATATATCATCGATCGAATATATATCACCACCCTTAAGATTTAAATAACCAGGAAGAAAATAAAAATCAATACGCTGAAGGATCTAAACCATAAAATTGTAAAAGAATCATTGAGAAACTACTCAGTAAGTTAAAATTAAAAAAACTTTCTCTTTTTAAGAAACGTGCTTGATTGAATAAGTTTCCTTATATTAATTTAACTGTAAAAGTATATTGACTTACCTTTAATATTTACTAGCCGAACCGAGCCCGCTCCGCTGCGCCTTCTTAAACTCTTTAATATCTTTATAGGGTGGGAACACTTTGCCCTGAATGCGGATATCGTATTCGTGCCATTGAGAGAACATCGGACAAAGCGGTGTTTATCCCCTCTCACTGTTGGCGACATTTGCGAGGTACAATGCCATGCGTGGTCATTTAAAAAATTTTCCCAAAGATGTGTCGCACTGCGGTACGCCGCTCTGTTAGGGCAATGTTCTCATTAGGGGAAGGATGGCACCGCAGTCATTTCGACTCAAATATGGATATCAAATTTGTGCTGCACTTCCAAATCCTTTTAATTTGAACCTCATATTGCCATGGTTGGTAAATATGAACCATTTGGAAGGGTGTTTTGGGGCTGGAGCGGCCACCGGCACTTTGCACTGAAAATAGAAATCAAATTCGTTCTTTATTCCCAAAGGAAATGAAGTTCAGTTTAGGGGGTGCTTTAGGGCGTACCCCAAAACACTTGGCTCCAAAATTGAATATCAAATTTGTTTTCTACTCTCAAATACCTTCCATTTCAGTCCCATAATGTTATAATGGGTCAAATAACCCATTTGACGTATCATTAGGTGGAAAAGCGCCACCTAGACTTGAACGAAAATTTTAATGTCATATTCGTAATCTATTATCTAATACCTTTCATTTGAGTCCCATATAGCCATGGTCCCATATAGCCATGTGTGGGTTGGTCTGGAAGGAAACATAGGCTATATAATTTTTTGATATCGGGAGGGGGGCGGACCCTCCCTCTTGCCTCAAAAGTACAAACCTAAAATAAAAGTGGACCGGTCGGGACAATATGGAATTCAAATGAAAGGTATTCATGAGTAGAGTACGAATTTCATAATAAAAGTTGGCTCTAAGTACCTGGGGGGTCGGCCCAGCTCCAAAACCCCTTAAAATAGGTTTATTGTTTATTTGGGAGTAGATTACGAATATGGTCAGTAAGTATGAATAGGCTTTATAATTTACTGATAACGGAAGGGGGCGGACCCTCCACCGTTATCCTAAAAACACCACACAAATTCAAAAGTGGATCGATAAGGACCATATGGGTATCAAATGAAAAGTATGCTGGAGGAGATTACGAATCTGGCATACAAATTCATGTCGAAGTAAAGGGGGTCACACCCCAAAAAACGCCCAAAATAGTCACATTTGCCAATCACGGATATATGGGACTCGGTTTGTTTATTCCGTATAGACTGAAAAACGGCAGAACCGATTATCTCTAAATTTTCGCATATTGTGTAGGTAGGTCTGGAAGGAAACATAGGCTATATAATTTTTCGCTATCGGAAGGGGGACGGACTTTCCTCTTTATGCTAGAAACACAACCCAAAATCAAAAGTGGATCGATCGGGACAATATTTGATACCTATATTGTATATGAAAGGTATTGAAGAGTAGAATACGAATATGGTAATAAAATTTTAGTCTAAGTACCCATCGGGCCGCCCCAAACCCAAAACTCCCCCAAATAGACATATTGGGCGTTCATTTCAATAAGGGGCATTTGAGCATTTCGGGAGTCGATTTCGGGAGCAGATCGATCGAAGATCGATGGGGGTCACGCCACCCCTCAAAATCGCCATTAGAACCATTATGACCATATGATACTTGGCCGAACCGATTTTCTCAAAATTTTCATAGATTGTGTACGTTTGTCTGAAAGGAAACATAGGCTATATAATTTTTAGATATCGGGTGGAGGCGGACCCTCCCCCTTACCCCAAAAACGCCACCCATATTCGAAAGTTGTCCGATAAGCACAATAAGGGGATTAAATGAAAGGTATTGGAGACCAGAAAACGAATATGTTATTCAAATTTGGGTCCAAGTACCCAGAGGGCCCCTCCAACCCCAAAACACCTTTAAACAGATATATTCGAAGTTCATGTCAATATGAGAAAGTATTAGGCAGTAGATTACAAATATGGCATAAAACATTAGGTCCAAGTAATGAGAGGTTGCCCACCCCCAAATGGGCATATTAGCCGACCATGGCTATATGGGACGCAAATGAAAGGTATTAGGGAGTAGATTACGAATATGACACTAAAATTTGCGTTCAAGTCTGGGTGCCGCTTTTCCTCCTAAAGATACGTCAAATGGGTTATTTGACCCATTATAACAATATGGGAATTTGATATCCAATTTTGGAGCCAAGTGTTTTGGGGTACGCCCTAAAGCACCCCCTAAACTGAACTTCATTTCCGTTGGGAATAAAGTACGAATTTGATATCTATTTTCAGTGCAAAGTGCTGGTGGCCGTCCCAGCCCCAAAACACCCTCCAAACAGTTCAGGCTTAGCGGCCATGGCAATAGGGGGCTCAAATTAAAGTGATATGGAAGTGCAGCATGAATTTGATATCCATATTTGAGTCAAAATGTCTGCGGTGCCATCTCTTCCCTAGTGAGAACATTGCCCTAAGGAAGAACATTTCCACCAGGAACCGAGAAGGGCCAAATTCTCACACATTAATGAGTGCTTTTCGATTGAAGTTTAAAGTCAATGATAAGGGACCTTTTTTAATAGCCGGGTGCGGCGTCCCGCAGTGCGACACATCTTTGGGAAATTTTTTTTGACCATGCATGGCATTGTACCTTGCAAATGTCGCCAACAGTGAGAGGGAATAAACACCGTTTTGTCTGATGTTCTCGCTACGATTCGAACGCGTTCAGCGTCATAGGCTATAATGGCACGAATTCGATATCCGCATTCAGGGCGAAGACACTTCGCCACCCTATAAAGATATTAGAGAGTTAAAGAAGGTGCAGCGGAGCCGGCCCGGTTCGGCCAGTCCTTATATAAAAGTTGGAAATTGTGCCATCACGGTTTCGTTTAGGCTGAGGGAGGGTGGAATACTGTTGTAGAACGGGCATGAAAACCAATTAAGAGACCGATTCAAAATAAGATCTTCAGAATTCGCATTCCCAGAAAGAAATTGTCAAAAAGAGAAAGTGGCAAAAAATTTTCAAAGAAGAGTTTTAATCTTGGTCTTTAGATCAAAATTTCGACGAGTAACAATCGATCCGGCAAGGTTGCGATAGCCTTCTATTTATTGTGCCAATTACTGTCAATTTGTTACTATCCCAGTGGGTCCTATAAATGGTTAAGTTCTCCCAATACGACTTCTTCTTCTCTGTCAAAGACTGTTGCCTTTGATTGCTTTGGGGTTGAAGGCATTGTAAAAGAAATTATAATTTTTTTTTGCTAACCACGCTAAATGCGCGTTGTGCCCGTTGAGAATTCATCGTTACAAAGTTACAATTGCTGCAATCTTTCCACAACCAAAATGTGTCCGTCGTTTTCCTTACTACGGAGTGTTGACTATACTGCAATTCTTGCATCGGCTGTTAACCATTCATGGCTGCAAATAATTCTAACGATAATAGTGGTAATAAAACAATCTCCATTATGTGTTTTTACTTTAACTGCGTTTCATTTGTAATGAACAATTAAACACAACCGCAGGGACTAAGTGAAAAACTATATCAAATTCCATGAATGGTAAGATGGAGCTGCTCGTTTGGGGTCTTGTTTAACAGATAAGTAGAAAGCTCATCATAAAACTTTGTGGCTTTCTATGGAAATGAAACCAAAAAGAAAATAAAGCAACAAAAAAATTTACGAGAAATCCTGGCCACATTTAATGTGAATCCAGACCCAAAGAATTCGTCAATGCCACAGAGTCAGATCATTGTCCTTCCTGCAAGCAAGAAAAATCAAGTGAAGGATAGTATGAAGTGAAATGAAATAGATGCCAGAATACAGATATGAAATGTGTATTGTCTTAATTATCCGGCTCGGTGTATTTGAGCCTTCCAGAAATAATTTAATTGAAATGAGGGAAGAAGCCTATAAAAATGAAGTATCACCAGAGATGGCTAATTTTACAACTTATAGTTGCCCACATAAAGCCAGCTCAAAGCCCCACTAGGACTAATTATCTCCATTTTACCTTAAGAGACAATAAAACTTTTTTAAATTTTTAGCGCTAAGTATATCGTAAAAAAAGGTGGCTGGACAAAAATAGCAAAGCGGTTAGGACAATGTCGTATATATTTTGATAGCCATCATCTAAGAATTAATGTATATTTATTTTGTCATTTCGGTTGGCAACACTCAAAGATGTTCTTCTAAGAGGATTGAAATAGCAGAGAAATTTTTGTGTTCTCAAAATTTTATTGCAAATGTCAAGCCTTTAGGTGTCGGTAATTATTTTATTTTTCTTCAAAGTAAGCAGCTCTTCCGAAAAAAGTAAAAAAAATCAAATTTAAGCAAAAAGAAAAGAAACAAAAGGAAGAGAGATACACATATTTGAAGCTACGACTGCTGAAACCTTATTTACGTGCATTACGCCAAAGTGTTCTTCACTGGGAAGGAAATTATATAAAATTGAATTTGTGTTTGTTCCGTATAGACTCAAAAACGGCTGAACCGATTACCGTGAAATTTTCACAGATTGTGTAGGTTGGTCTGAAAGGAAACATAGGCTACATAATTTTTTGATATCGGAAAGAGGGTGGACCCTCCCCCTTTCCCCTAAAGTGCTACCCTAAAGTGTAACGATCGGGACAAAATGAGTACGAATTTCATAAATTGGGTCCAAGTAACTGGGGGGCCGCCCCAGCCCCAAAACACCATAAAATATGTTTTTAGGACGATCATTACAATATGGGACTCAAATGAAAGGTATTAGGGAGTAGTTTGCGAATATGGTAATGAAGGAGAAATAGGCTTTATAATTTGTTGATTTCGGAAGGGGGCGGACCTTCCCCCGTTACCTTAAAACTCCACCCAAAATCAAAAGTGTACCGATCGGGACAATATGGGTATCAAATGAAAGGTATTGGAAAATAGAATACGAATATGGTATTAAAATTTGGGTCTAAGAACCCATCGGTCCGCCCCAATCCCAAAATTCCCCAAACAGGCATATTGGACATTCATGTCAATATGGGCCTCAAATGAAAGGTATTCGGGAGTAGACTACGAATCTGGCATACAAAATCAGATCGAAGTATAGGGGGTCACCCTACCCCCCAAAAACGCCTTAAATGGGCATATGATCCATCATGACTATATGGGACTCGGTTTTTTTGTTTGTTCTGTAGAATCAAAAACGGCTGAAATTTTCGCAGATTGTGTAAGTTTGTCTGGAAGGAAACATAGACTATATAATTTTTAGATATCGGATGGTGGCGGTCCCCCTTACCCCAACAATGCTATCCAAAACCAAAAGTGGACCGATAGGCACAATATGGGTATCAAATGAAAGATATTGGAAACTAGAAAACGAATATCACATTAAAATTTGGGTCCAAGTACCCAGCGGGCCTACCTAACCCAAAAACTCCTCTAAATAGATATATGAAAAACTATTCGACAGATGAAAAGTATTCGACAGTAGATTACAAATATGCCATAAAAAATTAGGTGCAAGTAATCGTCGCCCCATCCCCAAGTAACCCCAAATGGGCAAATTAGCCGGCTATGTCTATATGGGACTCAAATGAGAGATAGTTGGGAGTAGATTACGAATATGACATTAAAATTTGCGTTCAAGTCTAGGAGGCGCTTTTCCCAAATAGGTTGATTAGCCCATTATGACAATATAAGACTCAAATGAAAGGTATCTGAGAGTAGAAAGCGAATTTGATATCCAATTTTGGAGCCAGTGGAGTGTTTGGGGGTACGCCCTAAAGCACCCCCTAAACTGAACTTCATTTCTGATTATGGCAATATGGAGCTCAAATCAACGGTATTTCGGAGTAAAGAACGAATTTGATATATATTTTCAGGGCAAATTGCCGGTGGCCGCCCCAGCCCCAAAACACCCTCCAAACAGTTCATATTTACCGACTATCGCAATATGGGGCTCACATTATATGGATTTGGCAGTGCAGCAAGAATTTTATATCCATATGTGAGTCGAAATGTCTGTCACTCCCCTACCCACATTACCCTAATTTTGAAGAAAACAGATCTCGAAGATTGGTAATGCGATTCGTTCGAACTTTTTTTGCGCTCTCACAGTCAAAACAAAACATGGTTTCTACTGTTGGGGTTGGTGCCTCGGGGGCCGTCCAAAACCCGTCAAATGGGTATATAGATCAATCACGACAACACAGAGCTCAAACGAAAGGTGCTTGACAGAAAAAAACGAATTTGATATCCAATTGAAGAGTCATGTGTTTGGGGAACTGCCCCAACCGAAAACACCTACCTATTATATAAAACCTATTTGATGTTTAAATTGATTGATTTTCAGAAAATTGATACTGATTTTTGCGACAAAGTGCCTGGGGTCCACTCCACCCTCAAACATTATGGGGCTCATATGAAATGTATTTGAATGTAGAGCAAACCGGAAATATTTATCAATACGATGATATAGGACTCAAAAGAAATGTTTTTGGGAGTGGAGTAAAAATTTACCCAGGAACCGAGAAGGGGCACACTTCTCACACAACAATGAAAGCTTTCCGAGTCAAGTTTAAAATCAATGATAATGTACTCTTTTTATAGCCGAGTCCGAATGGCGTGTCGCAGGGCGACACCTCTTTGTGAAGAATTTTTTACATGACGATGCATTGCAAATGACGCTAGCATTAAGAGGGCATAACCGCCGCTTTAAATTTTGTCCGATGTTATCGCCAGGATTTGCACGCAGGCGTTCAGCGTGATAGATGAACATAGGCTACAGTGGCACGAATTCAATATACACATTTAGGGCGAAGTGTCCGCACCCTATAAAGATATTAGAGAGTTCAAGGAGGCGCAGCGGAATACTGCTTGCGGCATGTTCTCAGACAATTCTCATTTATGTATATTCGCAAGCGCCGTCAACCAGTCTATGAGCGAAGTTCAAATTCTGTATCTATTTATAATTTATCTATGTGTTCTTTTGGACAGTTGAGTAACACAGGCATGAAATATTTTAATGAAATTTGGGATGGTTGTCACATTTGGCCCACTTGGAACCTTTCGTAGTTTTCGAATGAGTGCACGGATTGAGGCGAAATTAGATTGTTAATAAATTGGGTTCATGCAGACTATGTTAAAGCCCCACCTACGATATAAGTTGATTATTTGCTCATTAACATTCCATTAAGGAGCAGGAGGCAAATATGGGTATCAAATTAAGCTCATTTCAAAGAAAAGTGCGAAAAATTTCTCTCTTAATATCTGGAGTGCCGACCTTCCACATTGATATTTTGGCCTATATGGGACTCAAATGAAAGGACTTTGAAAGTACGTTATTGTTATATGGGAGCAAGTACCTGATAGCCGCCCAAATCTCTGAAAACTTCTATCATGAAATATAGATTTCTTACGGGACAAAATGGGACTCAAATCTAAAATGAATGGTTTTTGACAGTAGAGTACGAATATGATATTAATATTAGGAACCTAGTATATGGAGGCTAACCATCCCTAAAATCCCGCAATAGGGACATGGTACTGTAACGAAAGCTATTTGTTGTTGTTTTTGTAGCCGCACGTTGCAAGTATACATATTGATTCTTTACTTCTTTTCATTGGGTACTGGAGACTATTCTAGACATCCGAACCATTAACATGCATATTAAGTGTGAGACAGTCATTGCGGCTATGAGACTTAAGGCGATGGGAGAATGGATAGAGGATAGGAGCAGGTCATACCTTTTCGGTATAATCAAGGAAGAACTGGAAGAGGTTTTTGACAGGATACCTGAGACAATTCTTTAGGTCGAATGCGAGGCAGTGCTTCCAGTGGCACAGTCTTGGACTGACGGAACTCTAGTATTGCCGTCTGGAAGATCATGTTACATGGATGGATCAAAGCTAGAGGACAGAGTGGAGTGGGGGACTCCAAGGGTCTACATCAAGAACCCAGGGACTGAATTCTGTTTTCATGTTCTCTGAAACTGTTTTAATGTTCTGACGTTTTACGTCTACTCAATGTCAGAGCCCCCTGTGCCTGTGCCACCTTATCAGTAATTCTAATTTCATGGACCCACAATTTATGCAAACTTAGCACTAATCCATGTGCCATAAGGAAATGGTCTAAGGATAGGATCGATATGGATGAATGGATCTTTGATGTCAATGCATACCACCAAAGTGTACAACTGGACATAAAATCTTTCTTCTTTGTTATGCACATCCTATCTGTATACTTTGTTATATCAGCATGTAGTATATACCTGTGGAATGGAAAGAAGCAAAGGTCATTTCATTCCAAAAACAGACCACAACTGTCTGTCTCGGCAACATCATGCATATAGTAGGGGCAAGACCACCGAAACAGCCCTTCACGACCTACATAGAGGTTTCTCTCCTCCCATTGTATATTCAATGGTAGTATTTCTTGACATTGTAGGTGACGTCAATAACGAAGGAGCTGGAGTTTCTAGGGATCAACACTACCGTAAGAAAGTTTATTAATAACTTACATGCTAAGAGATGCATTACGGAAGGCTTGGGATCTGTAGATCTAAAAAGATGGGAGCACCTCCAGGAGGTGTACTGTCTCTCTACTTTGGAATAAGGCCATTAACAGTATATTATTGTCTCTGGAAGAAAATGGTGGACAAGTGGTTGCGTATGCCGACGAAATGGCTGTTCCAGTAAATCACTCTTAGATATATACTCTCAGGAAGCTCTACGTACGACAGCAAAGTGGGCTTCTTTTGGTAGTAAAATTGTCGTAAATCCGCACGAGACAGAAGAAGTTCTTTTCAGCGGGAGGTCCAATTTAACTACAGTGGTACCTGACTCCTTGTGAGGAGAGAATGTTTCATTTACTGAAAGCGCAAAATATTTGGGTGTTTTGCTAGACAGGGCAAAGGCAAGGAAGGTGTCTCTTGCCCTATACACCTGCAAGAGAGCCATTAGCAAAAGTTGAGGGATTATAACACACGTCAGGCATTGGGTATATACTGCAGTGTCAGACCTATAATGCTATATGGTGTTGTTGTCTGGTGGACGGCGCTTCAAAAGCCCACATACTGTTTAATACTCAACCTGATACAAAGGATGGCTTATTTGTACATCACAGCCGCACTGAGGACGACACCATCTGATGCACTGAATTGAATGCTGCATATAATGCCTCTATACATTGTGACTAGATAAATTGCTGCGACCACTGCCGTGAAGCTAAGGCGGCTTTCTCTTTGATTAGGTGGCGGCTACGGACACTTTGTTATTCTTAACACAATATCCGATGTTCCAGGCAGTGTGGATTACACCCTACCTAGACCGCTCTTCGCTAAAAAGTACTGTACCACTATTCCTGATAGAACCGATTGGAACTACGATATCCCTGGTAATAGAAGTTACATAAACTTCTAAGCGGATGGTTCCAAACTAGACGACGAGGTGAGTTTTTGGGTGTACTCTAAAGATCTAGAACTGATCATATGAAGGTTACCCGAACACTGCAGTGTGTATCAAGCGGAGGAAGTGGTGGTATGGCTAAGATATAATGTCGTAACTACGATTGGCATAAATATCTTCTTAGATAGCCAGACAGCCATTAAATCACCGGAGAACGGTGAACACAAAACCGCCCTAGACTGTCGCGGATCTTTCAACGATATGGATGAACAGTTTGATATTGGCCTATTGTTGGTGCCGGGGCCAGAGATATCCCAAGGAATTGTAAAGCGGACGAGCTTGCGAGACTAGGAACTACCTTTCACATCCCAAAAAAACTGGATATGCCTCTGGCGACATTTAAGTTAAGTTTTCAGAACCAGGCCCGAAGGACAAGGAATGATAGATGGTCACAAAGAGGGGGCTGTGAACATTTTAAAATTATGTGGCCAAATCTAGATTTGAGGAGGCCTGCCTCTTTGCTTTCGCTGGCTGGCACAGCCGTCTCACTCATTTTGTCTGTCATGATAGGTCATGCTGACAGACTGAAGGTTGCAAGTAACGACTTTTGCAGAAGCTGTGAGGATGCCGAGAAAGTAGAGACTATATAACATCTTTTGTGTATGTGTTCCGCAATGGCAGTCGGAAGGAGTTCCACATTAGGTTCTCATTTCTTTGAGAACTTGTCTGCTTTATCGGATGTGAACATTCGCAAGTTGTTAGGCTTTTTAAAACGATCTGGATGGTTCAACGGCGTCATCTTCCTTCTCCTGTTCCTTTGGTATCACAATGGACGAAATCGTTTAAGTGAGTCCGATAGCAGACTGTGACTTAAACCTATCCTAACCTATGCACAACCTCGAGCAGTTCGGAAGCTACCAATCTCACCATGACATAGGTGAGAGAAGAATTAGCTGTAATCGACTTGTTGTGTGCTCTAAAAACTAAAAAGTAACCTCGAAAAAGAAAATTTTAAGTTAGGAGTTCCGTTCTACTTACAAAGTTCTTAATTGTTTTCCATACCACTCCCCTAAGATGGTTCATGTCTGGTATTGAGTTTTTTTAGCTACGAAAGCCAGGCAATGACATAGGAAACACTCCAACGTCTCATCATCTTCCCCACATGCCCTATACATGCTATTACTTGTTCAAACTGTTATAGCTATAGTTGATAAATGACAACATTATTACAAGTTACAATAATATCTGACGAACATATGGGAGCTATATCTAAACCTGAACCGATTTCAAGCAAACTTCTTAGATATTGTGGTAGTCATCTAGGATAGCGTTGTACAAAATTTAGAGAAGATGATAGCTATTTCTAAATCTGAACCGATTTCTATGAAATGCACCAGTAATTTCGAGAGTCAAGAAAAAATCCCTTCTTCCAAATTTCGATGGAATAAATACATTTGTTAGATCGAATATATATATGGGAGCTATATCCAAATCTGAACCGATTTGTTCGAATTTCAATGGCTTCGTCTTTTTACCAAAAGAGATTCCAGTACCACGTTTGAAGATCGGATGAAAATTGCAGTTGCTCTAGAAGTGAAAATCGGGCGATATACATATATTCACCAGCAATATTAAAAGTCATAAGAAAATCCTTCCTGTCAATTTCAAATTTGTGTGTTCCTTATAGACTCAGAAACGGCTGAACCGATTTTCTTGAAATTTTCACAGATGGTGCATAATGACCACGTGATGAAAATAGGGTACTACATTTTTTGATATCTCAAGGGACCCTCCCCCTTACCCCAATTTTCAGAAACGCCAGATCTCGGAGATGGGTGGTGCGATTTAAGCGAAATTGTGTGTACTCTCATACAGTAACTTAAAAATAAAAATTTGGTATCCAAATTTCGGATGGGGTACCTAGGGGGCTGCCCCACCCTAAAACATACCAAACATATATTTAGACCAATCACGACGTATCTGATATCCAATTGTCGGACCAGGGCTAGGGGGACCACCCCAAACCCAAAAACACCTCTAAATCGGACATATTTACCGACCATGACAATATGGCACTCAAATGAAAGGTCTTTGCGAGTAGAATACGAATCTGATATCCAAATGTGGGACCACGTTTCTGGGGGTCCTCCCCTTTCCAAAAACTGCACCCAAACTGGACTTATTTACTGACTATGGGAATATGGGGCTTAAATAAAAGGTATTTGAATGTAGAATACGAATCTGATATCCAAATATGGGACCAAGTGTTTGTGGGGCCGCCTCTCACCAAAAACATCCCCTAAAGGGGAAAAATGTAAGACCATAGCTCAATGAAAGGTCTTTGGGAGTAAAGCACGAATCTGATATAAATTTTCGGGAGAAGTGTCTATGGGGCCACCCCACCCCCACGCGAATCCGATATATATATTCAAGGCCAACACACTGAGTGGCCGCCCATCCCCCAAGCCGGTCATGTTTGCCGACTATGGAAATATGGGGCTCAAATTAAAGGTATGTGGGAGTAGACCACGTATCTGATATCAACATTAGGGACCAACTGTCTAACGGACGTCCCACCACCATAACAACCCCCAAATAGGATGTATTTGCTCACCAAGACAATTTGGGTCTTAAAGAGAGGGGAACTAAATATTCATAGTTTTTGGGGCCAATACCCAAAACCGGACATATTTGCTGACTTTTTCAAAAAGGAGTTTAAATGAGATTAGAAAACGAATTTGATTTCCAATTTTGAGGGCAATGGCAATATGGAGTTCAAATAAATGATATATAGATATATGAGAATAGACCACGTTGCTGATATATTTTCCGGGCTTAGTTTTTGGCGGACCACCCCAATCCCCAATCACCCCTAAATCGGGCATATTTACTGACCATGTCAATTTGGAGCTTAAATGAAAGGTTTGGGGGGTAGAGCAAGAATTGACACCCATTTTTGGCACCAATTTTCTGGGGGTCTACCTCTTTCCCAAAATACCCCACAACAGCAAATTTTTCCCCCAAAGGGAAAAAATTTTTCGGCCATGCCAATATGTGGCTCAAATGAAAGGTATTTGAGATTAGAAAACGAATTTGATAAGCTATTTTGGGGCCATGTGTTTGGGGGACGCTTCATCCTGTAAACTCCTCTGAAGCCAATGGCAATATGGGGTTTAAATATATAGTATTTTTTCAGGGCCAAGTATCTGGGGGACCACCTCTCCCCCGAAAACACCACTAAATGAGATATCATGAGAATATCCGGCTGAAATTAAGTATTTTAAGAACGAAGTACACCTCACATCCAAACTTAAATTCGTAGACCAATAAAGATCATAGGGGATTCCGATAAAGGCACTTATATTGTTAAACTGTTAGTCAAGTTGGCATGATATTTCACTAAAGATCTTTAATTGTCGAAAATAAATATTCCAAGGAAACTTTTGTTCCATATAAAGTTAAAGAAGGCGCTCCGGAGAGGGCCCGGGTCTGCTAGTATATCATATATGGGAGCTATATCTAAATCTGAACCGATTTCGAGCAAACTTCTTAGTTATTGTGGTAGTCGTCGAGGAAAGCGTTGTACACAATTTTGGCAAGATTGGTCTATAAATGCGCTTGCCATTGAAGTGAAATCGGATGATATGCATATATGGCAGCTTTAACTAAATCTGAACCGATTTCTATGAAATCCACCAGCAAAGTCAAGAGTTATAAGAAAAACCTTTCTGCTAAATTTCGAGAAAATCAGTTAACAAGTGACCAATTTGTTGCAGAATTTTTCAAAATCGGACGAACATATATATAGGAGCTATATCTAAATCTGTACAAACTTAATAGCTATTGTGAAAGTCTTCGAGAAAAGCGTTGTACAAAATTTTAGGAAGATTGGCCAATAAATGCGCTTGCGGTGGCTCTAGGAGTAAAAATCGGGCATATATATATGAGAGCTACATCTAAATCTGAACCGATTTTTTCTCATTTCAGTAGGCTTCGTCTCTAAGCCGAGAAAATGTTCCCCTGAATACACCAAAATCCAAAACTTAACATAAACATGGGAAATTAGTAAAACGGAAACACAATTCAGGGATAAGGTCGTAAGTTAAAGTAAATGACTTCTATAGCCTTGAGAATTCAAATCAGCTATATCAGGTAATATACCGATTTCGACCAAACTTGGCGTAGTTTTCGAAGTCATTGTGCAAAATTTCAGATAAATCAGATAATAATTGTACTCTCTAAAGACTCAAGATGTTAAATTGGGATATCGGTTTATATGGGAGCTATTGGGTTGCCAAAAAAGTAATTGCGGATTTTTTAAAAGAAAGTAAATGCATTTTTAATAAAACTTAGAATGAACTTTAATCAAATATACTTTTTTTACACTTTTTTTCTAAAGCAAGCTAAAAGTAACAGCTGATAACTGACAGAAGAAAGAATGCAGAATACAGAGTCACAAGCTGTGAAAAAATTTGTCAACGCCGACTATATGAAAAATCCGCAATTACTTTTTGGCCAACCCAATAGCTCCCATATAAACCGATATCCCAATTTAACATCTTGAGTCTTTAGAGAGTACAATTATTATCTGATTTATCTGAAATTTTGCACAATGACTTCGAAAACTACGCCAAGTTTGGTCGAAATCGGTATAGACCGATTTGGACCATACTTGTGATAAATGTCGAGACTCTTAACAGAAGCTATCGTGCAAAATTTCAGACAGATCAGGTAACAATTGAGAACTCTAGTTAAATCAGGTTTGAAATAAATACTTACAAAAAATCTGGTGGGTGTTTAGCACCCCCTTAGCTATGCCAACGGTGATATATTACATAAATGTTGCATATTTCCCTTTAACGAAAAGCGGAAAGACTGCTCTCAAATCAGTGAGTGCCCTCCAATTAAAGTTTTGGCACAATAGTATGGGATCTTCTATTTATTTGCAAGTCTGTAGAGAAGTTTTTCAGAAATGGCACCAGCATTTAATGCTAAATAATCAATAACGCTTAAACTTTTTTGATGTCCCCATTTTTAAGCCTTTTTTACTGTTTTATGTCTAGGCCTAGTGAATCTACGGCACAAGGTGGCCCATTAAAAATGCTTCCAATCAAAAGGAGTGTTAGAATGGTCATCCCAACGATAAGATTGTTGAAATAAGTTTCACCAACACCTTCCAATTTTATATTGCCGCACTTAAGCACAAGTCAAAATACAAAATAGCCATTGAAGCAGTTTAGGTGGTCTGCCCATAAAAGCGTTTAATTGTTGTCCAAAGCAGTAAAGATTATCTCAATGAGAGTTTTTACAATGGTGACATAATCCTTTATTCCAAAAAATTCATTTTCACATTGAACCTACCTTCATTGTGTGTCGATCATTTTGATAAGTTTTTGGCTGACATAAAATTTAAGGATTGCTGGAATTTATTCCTATCGTGCCCCTAGCTGGTCTCCCCAAACTTACGCAGCGAGTTTGCATGAAGAGAGCTCATCAAACTTTTCAAAACAAAATAAAGTGCCCGTATTGGTGTGTGAATCGATTGAGGAAATTGATTAGAATGCACTGGAACTAATTTCAGGGAGTGTTGGGTAAACACGAACACTAGAAGAGAGCAATCGAACACCACTTGCACGAATACCCATCCTGTGTAAATAGTTCAGCATGTTTGGGGGGAGGAGCAATTGGTTGGCTGCAACATATATGGATAAGGCCAGGCAGATATTGGCGTGACAAATGTTTTCACTGCTGCCATACAGGAAAAACTTGTGTGTATAGTTACGCGCACAAGAGCGGCAGGAGTAACCATTTTCGTCCTTTTCCACCTGGCCACTAGTTTTGCAATAAGGCCATGCAAAGAACTGCGTGGCAACAAACTTTTTAGTTTCCTATAGCCTGCCAATAGAGCTCAAAAACTAAAATTGAATGGCCTTTCACAGAAATCAAAATGACTGTTCACCACACAAAGAATGAAAAGGGGGAAAAGTTTTTCATTTTTGTCAACTTCACTAGGTTATTTTTTCAATTTTTTTGTGTGTGGGGTGAGTGTGATGGCATTTATTTTTGCCTGGGACAAAGATGGCTTGGTACCAAGCCCACAACAACATCAACAACAAAACAATAAAGGACATAAAGCGGAAGTTAAAAGGCAACTTGATCTGCACTCTTAAATCCTTTTCTTTGACTGGAACACCAACAATGGCGGAGGTTTATTTCAATGGCCTCGCTGTCATAGCCCCATGTTTATGATGGCAACGACGACGACGATGATGATGATGACGTTGACGACTGTGATGGTGAAGAAGATAGAATTGTAAAGGAAAAGGACCAAGTAAAAATGATATGAATGAATACTGAGTTTGCTACAAAACTGAAATGAATTGGATTGAATTGAAGTGAGATGACATGAAAGCGACAAAAACCAAGTATATATTCCGCATACATGGTTTCACACGCATTGTATAAAATATAATGGATCTCGAAAATGGGTCATAGGGCTAAATATGCATCCTTCACCAGTAGTTTGTCTTCTTGCATGTGTATTCAATGCTGAGATTTGAGTTGATTTATGCAGAGCATTGACACATGCCAACCAAAAAAATCGCAGCACCGAGAAGAAAGGAGTGCGCACTGAAATTATTTACATAATACTTGCCTACTTCCCAAACATCCCACTAAGCACTGAGGAACACTTCTTTATTCAGGATAAAACAAGCGAATAGGCATTAAGTTTGGCAAGGCTAAATCTTAAATATAACCCCCCCCCCCCCCCCACCATGCAGTAAAGTCATTGATTGCCGCCGATCTCTCAACGAGATGGCTGAACAGTTTAAAATTCACCTGCTGTAGGTGCCAGGTTACAGATATCCTGCAGGGAATATGGGTCTTTGCATACCAAACTAAAAGCCAAACAAGTTATAGCCTGATTCGGATCATCAATGAATTGAATGCAGACCATTGTATAAGTCATTGTGTAATACTTCAGTTCGCTTATAAGGGCTCAAGAAGCAAAATCGGGAGATCGGTTGATATGGGAGCTGTATCCAGCTATAGATCGATTCAGACCATATTGGACACATATGCTAAAAGTCATGGAAGAAGCCGTTGTTCAAAATTTCTGCCAAATCAGATGAGAATTGCGCCTTCTATAGGTTTAATAAGTCAAGATCCCAGATCGGTTTTTATGGCAGTTATATTAGTTTATGTACCGATTTGCGCCATACTTAGCACAGTTATTGAAAGTTGTAACAAAACACCTTATTCAAAATTTCAGCCAAATCGGATGAGAATTTCGCCCTCCAGCGGCTCAGGATCCAAGATCGGTTTATATGGCAGCTATAACTGGTTATGAACCGATTTGAATGGTATTTAGCGAAGTTATTGGAAGTGATACCAAAACATCACGTGCAAAATTATAGCCAAATCGTATAAGAATTGCAACCCCTAAAAGCTGAAGAAGTCAACACCCCAGATCGGTTTATATGGCAGCTATATCAGGTTGTGAACCGATTTGAACCATACATAGTACAGTTGTTGGAAGTGATACCAAAACACCACGTGCAAAATTTCAGTCAAATCCCACGAGAATTGCGGGGCTCTCTTGAGCCTCTTGAGGCTTGAGAATTGCGAGGCTCTCTTGAGCCTCTTGAGGCCAAAACCCAAGATCGGTTTATATGGCAGCTTTATGAAACCATGGACCGATTTGGCCTATTTACAATTCCAACTGACCTACACTAATAAAAGTATTTGTGCAAAATTTCAAGCGCCTAGCTTTACTCCTTCGAAAGTTAGCGTGCTTTCGTCAGACAGACGGACACACAGACGTACAGGACATGGCTAGATCGCCTTAAAATGACATGACAATCAAGAATATATATACTTTATGGGGTCTTAGACGATTATTTCAAGGTGTTACAAATAGAATGACGAAATTAGTATGCCCCCATCCTATGGTGGTGGGTATACAAATATTGAAATAATTTTTTTTCCCAACCTAATGCTATTGTTTTCACTATCTGTTATTTTTACTAATAAAATTTTCAATTATGAGTTATGCTTAAATATTGAAAGCGTGTTAGTGCCGAACATTCTTGTTTGAACCGTTGAGTGGAGCGGACATTTTGATATTTCACTCCGCAAGAATATTCTGAAAATCGTAATATGTAGGTAGTTATATACGGATAAATTTTAAGTTACCCTGGGATAGCTATGACAGTGATATCAAACAGGCGGTTGATGATCGACGTTTGTTTCCAATGGATCGGCAAATCTAGAGTTCTGGAGTAGGCTTAGAATGGACACCAAAGACTCAACAGCTGCGTTTTTGGTGACATTAGGTCGTAGCATGTTGTCTGCTACTTAGACCTCGACTGGTGCAGCTTATTAGCCAGTCTCCACTAGGCGACAAACGACTGGTGTACAGGCGTTTTTGACTGCGACACTCGTTTCGACAAGGCCGAACGTATTTGATCTTCGCGTGCCTATAATTTGCCTCTGGCAAACCTATACGCTCTTTGAGGGCTTGGAATAATAAAAAACGCATCGCCATCAGGTTTATTGAGAGGCTTGGTGCGATTGACCCTAAAATTCTTACCCAGTAAGGAGAGAGGCTCCCTTAATTGGGAACGAAGATTCGCTGCACAGGCTACACCAAAAGCTACACGTCTAGATTCAGAAACGGGTCAGCAGTCAGCCAAAAGTCTGCGGTCGCCTGAAGGGCATCTCATACCCAAAATAACTATGGCAAACAATAGTTGTATTGCTTAGAGGTGTGCACGTGAGTAGTCGTTTCACGCTTGAACGACGTGATTCGTGAGTTAGATTCAATATAAATCACGTGATCGTGTGTGAACGTTACAGAAGTAAAATTCTTCTTACGTGAGCGTGAATCACGATAACGCTAATCACAACTCACGGTATAATCACCAACCACGAGACATCACGACTCATAAGAAAATCACGACTTTGGGTTGGTATTCTATTCTGCGACCGAAAATACGCTTAAATTTTTAATTGTTTCGAGAGCGAAATTTCACAACAATCATTGTTTTTATTTCGATGCCAAAACCAGATTTTTTATCTGTACTTATTTTTATACCCACCACCATAGGATGGGGTATACTAATCTAGTCATTCGGTTTGTAACACCTTGATGTATTCGTCTAAGACCCCATCAAGTATATATATTCTTGATTGTCCCGACGATCTGAGTAGATCCAGCATTGTCCGTCCATCTGCCGAAATCACGATAGCGGTCGAACGTGTAAAGCTAGCCGAATCTTATATCCCTCCACCATGGATAGCATTTTTCAAGTTCTTTAAATGACTTTTTCAAATATATATGAGCTATATCAAGTTTTTGAGCGATTTGAATCGTACTTGTCATGCCGTACAAGTCATAAAAAAATATCACCTTCAAAATTTCAGGCAAATTGAGTAATAATTGCGCCTTCAAAGAGGCTCAGAAAATCAAAGTGGGAGATCGGTTTATATCGGTTTATATAAACCGATTTCTGCCTGACGCAGTTGCTGGAAGTCACACCAACATACGACATATGCAAAATTTTAGCTAAATTACATAAGATTTGCGCCGTCTAGGACTCAATAAGTAAAATTAGGTGATTGATTTATATGGTGGCTATATCAGATTATAGACTGATTTAGATCACAATTCGAACAGTTTTTGGAAGTCATGTAAAAAATTTCAGCCAAATTGGATAAGCTAGAAGCTAATCGGGAGATTGGTTTATATGGCAGCTATATCACGTTATGAACCGATTTGAACTATACTAAACTTGGTTGTTGGAAGTGAGACCAAAACACTTCATGCAAAATTTCAGCCAAATCGACTAAGAATTACGCCCTTTAGTGCCTCAAGAAGTAAAGATCCAAGATCAGTGTAAATGGCAGACAGACAGACGGTCGGACATGGCTAGATAGACTTAAAATGTCATAGCGATCAAGAATATATATACTTTATGGTATCTTAGACCAATATTTCGATGTGTTACAAATAAAATGGCGAAGTTAGTATACCCCATCCTATGGTGGATCCGTCCGACCGTCTGTCTGTCGAAAGCATGCTAACTTTCGAAGCAGTAAATCTATCCGCTTGAAATTTTGCACAAATACTTTTTATTAGTGTAGGTTAGTTGGGATTGTAAATGGGCCATATCGGTCTATGTATTGATAAAGCTGCCATATAAACCGCTCTGGGATCTTGACTTCTTGAGCCACTAGAGGACGCAATTCTTATTCGATTTGGCTAAAATTTTGCATGAGATGTTATTTTTTATGGTTTCCAACAACTGTACTGAGTATGGTTCAAATCGGTCCATAACCTGACATAGCTGTCATATAAACCGATCTGGGATCTTGACTTCTTCAGCTGTTAGATGGCGCAATTTTTATCCGATTTGGCTGTAATTTTGCATGTGGTGTTTCGGTATCACTTCCAAATCGGTTTAATAACCTGGTATAGCTGCCATATAAACCGATCTTGGGTCTTGAGTTCTTGAGCCTCTAGAAGGCGCAATTCCTATCCGATTTGGATGACTTCCAACAACTGTGTCAAATATGGTCAAAATCGGTCCACAACCTGCCATATAAACCAATCTGGGATCTCAACTTCTTGGGCCTCAAGAGGGCAACTCCCATGAACTTTAATATACGTGTCAAATATGGTCTGAATCGGTCTTCAGCCTGATATAGCTCCCTTATAAACCGATCTCCCTATTTAACTTCTTGAGCCCCTAAGAGACCTATTTCTTATTCGATTTGGCTGAAATTTTACACATAGGCTTCTACTGTGGTCTCCAACACTCAATTCAATTAGCATAGCAATTCTTTTTTGTATCCTTTGTTTGTTTAAAAAGAGATACCGGGAAAGAACTCGACAAATGTGATCAATGGTGGAGGGTATATAAGATTCGGCCCGGCCGAACTTAACACGATTTTACTTGTTTTAAATAGTTTTACCTCTCAGTGTCAATGCTCGTTTGTTCATATTTTACCTGTGGGAGCTGTTATGAAATTTTTGAACTCGTAGCGAGCATATAATTCTTTGCGCCAAACAAAGTTCAATATTTCCCAAAGTTAGTTCATTTTAACTAGTGTTGAGGTTCAACAAATTTTTAGTGTAGTTGCAATAGTAGAAAGATCGTTTTTTGTGCAAAATTCCATAAGGATCGGTTGACAAATGACTACAATATGGTTGACTTCCAAAATGTTAGATGCTTTGTATTCGAACATTGTACCATGAAATTGCCGCGGTACTAAATTTTTGCCCTTCATACTATTTCAAAATGCATCGTTAAAGTATTTTTAACGCAACAAAAAAGCATTCAAGCATCAGTTTTATCGGTAATGCTTTACCATTTATTGCTTCTGCCCATACAATGGATAACAAAAGACGAAGAAAAAATGGCCTGGTAACCATTTTAAACATGTTTTTGTAACATTATTAATATGTTTAACACTTTTTGGATAGTTTTTAACATAATTAATCAAATCAAACTATGTTGAAACATATCGTACATTTAAACATCGCCCATAATTGCTCTGTTTTGATACTTTGCATGCGTGTGAAAATTATGCAACGCAGTAGAACGGTATCCAAACTTTGCATTGATACATTTTGGAAGTCAGCCTACTATCTATACATCCTCTACCCTACTATGGAGTTATACTTATCGTAATTCCATTTTTAACTTTTCAAAAAAAAAAAAAATAGATCTGAGATCCTTAGATCCCTGCCGAACTTAACGCTCTTTTACTTATCTATTTTTTTTTTTTTATTATACATTGCTTTATCAAAACTTTAGACAACAAAATCCTTAATCTTTAATTAAAATTCGCTTGCAATAATTAGAAATGACGACAATGGGTAAAATAAATGATTGGCCAAGGCAAATATTTTCTCAAGCTAATCACTGCTGCTTGCCTAAGTTCTCTTCACTAGAGTTAATAAAAGTTTGCAATTCTTTCTGGGCTCGAGTTTCAATTAATTTGGCTTCGTAGTGTAGTTACTGAATCTCGTTGGCCTGTAGTGAGAATTCAAACAAATAAAGAAATTTTAGATTTGTGCCCAAATGCTGGCCATGTGCCCCTTACTGTTGCCCCCAAATCAGGCACTGCATAGCCATTTCGGTCATTGGGTTCATTCATTGCAGACTCCCTGTTGTCCTTTGCTGGCAAACGCAACGCACCAGCATTGGCACTCCCTTACTTGGCATATGGATGGAACTGCATCTGCAATGTGCAGCAGTAGCAGCATAATTTATGTTGCAAATATTTGCCGAGATTTATGACAGGATTTTCTTCATTCCATCGGTTGTTCCTGCAGAGCACTTCACATTATTTTCCTTTCTTAGAATGGCAACAACATCAACAAAAAAACAAAGAAGAAGCACCAAGACTATTATCTAAGAGAGAAGAATGCAATTTTGTTACTGTGGGGAGTTGTTGCTGCAAAGAATCCTGAATGTAATATGGAGAATTTATACATTTGAACTTCCCCAACCCTCCGCTATCATTTTAGTCCTTTGTTTATTTTATTGTCTTCGGTTCATTGTGGCTCCAACTTTATTACCTTCCTCAATGTACTTCAAATAGCTGGAGCTTCCCTCGTAGTGCTTCAAATCTTTTGAAGCTCTTTGGATTCGTTGGCATGGTGGGTTATTAACTTTTGGAAGTTGTCTACACTGGCATTTATAAATCATTGTTGTTCACTGTTAGATTTGAAGACTAAAAGTATTGATAGGTTATGAAATATTTTCAATGAGCTCTCATTGGATGGAATTGTGTCAGATCTTTAAAATTGCAATCAAGATATCTCTAAAGATACAATTTGAACAGCTTGATATTTCAATGACATGTTCTCTAAGGAAAATTTTATTTTTAGAGCAAATTCGATTGACGCATTGAAATGTACTTGTTGCTTATTGATGAGTGCTTGAGCACAAAAACAAGGCTTGGCAATTTGGTCATTTGTGTACTTTGATGCATTGGCAAAATTTGGATATTTATATCCTCCACCATTGGATGCGTGGAGGTTTACACATTGAAATATTGGTCAAAGACCTAATAAAGTTTATCTTTTCTGACATTCTAAGTCGCTTTAGCTATGCTTATTGAAGCCGAAGTCGAAACAACCTTAACTTTCGAGAAAGTAAAGCTAGGTGCTTGAAATTCTGTGTAGGTCGGTTGGGATTGTAAATTGACCAAATCAGACCAATGTTTGGTGAAGCTGCCATATAAGATTTGAGATTTCGATTTTGGCTGAAGAATGATTTCTACTATGATCTCCAATAGTTTCCTAAGTAAAGTCTGAATCGATCTGTAATCTAATATGGGTTCAATATAAACCGACCTTTCGATTTTATTCCTTAACCATATTCCTTAACCCAATTCATATCCGATGTGGCTGAAATTTCGCATGATGACAACTGACTACTAACGCTTATTAAATATAGTAGAACCGCGAAAAGGTCGGTAGGATGACGAAAATACTATGGGGAAATCCAGATTGTGAGAAGACGAGGCTATTACTGTAAGGAAGTAAGCAGGAGGTCAGTAAAGCATTCGGTATCATAACAGGACACATAGGGGGACAAGACACATAGCAGAAGGCCACCGTAGCGCAGAGGTTAGCATGTCCGATTATAACGCGGAACGCCTGGGTTCGAATCCTGGCGAGACTATCAGAAAAAATGTTCAACGGTGGTTTTCCCCTCCTAATTCTGGCAACATTTGTGAGGTACTATGCCACATAAAACTTCTCTCGAAAGAGGTGTCGCACTGCGGCACGCCGTTCGGACTCGGCTATAAAAAGGAGGCCCCTTATCATTGAGCTTAAAACTTGAATCGGACTGCACTCATTGATATGTGAGAAAAAATTTGCAAATTTTCAACAGGACACAAAGGACTACGAGCTCACTTATGTCAAATCGGTGCGGCATGTGGTAGTTTGTGTAGGGCATGTTGGAGCATTTCCTATGTCATTGCTCGGCTTTCGCGTCTAACAGACATCGGTACTTAGGTGGGGACACAATACCAAACATGAACCACCTTAGGAGCGTGGTAAGGAAAACAATTAGGGATTTTGTAAGTAACACGGGATTCCTGACTTTTCGAGACTATTTTTTAGTATTTAGAGAGCACAACAAGCCGATTACTGGCTTAGGTGTATGTCCATAGTGGCATGGGGCGGAATAATATCAGCATCCTCTTTTCTACCTAACCTAATTTAACAACTGACCTTCAACATATTTTCCGTGTATGACCCATATCGATCCGTCACTCTTATATAAGGCAGCGCAGAAGTTGGCATGTTCGCCAATGACGCTGAACGCCTAGGTTCGAATCCCTGCGAGAACGTTAAAAAAAAGTTTTCAGCGGTGGATATACCCACCTAATGCTGGCATAATTTGGGAGGTATTTTGCTATAGAAAAAGTGCTCTCCAAAGAGGTGTCGCACTGCGGCTTGTTGTTCGGACTCGGCTATAAAAGGTAGAACCATGGAGCTTAAAATTTGAATCGGACGAAACTCATTGATATGTGAGAAGTTTGTCACTGTTCTTATATAAATCTATATTTCGATTTGACATGCTCATCACTTACAGAAAACAATTCTTATCCTAATATATATAAAATCCAAGATTTGGTCCAGCTGCTTTAACTTCAAATATCCACCACCGAAGGATGAGGGTATCTTCAGTTTGTCACTCCGTTTGCAACACATCGAAATATCAATTTCCGACTCTATAACATATATATTCTGGGTCGTCGTAAAAATCAAAGACGATCTAGTTACGTTCGTCTGTCTGTCCATCCATCTGTCTGTTGAAATCACGCTACGGTTCTTAAAAATAATGATATTGAGCCAAAACGTTGCACAGATTCTTTTTTTTTTTTGTCCATAATCAGGTTGAGTTCGAGGATGGGCTATATCGGACAATATCTTGATAAAGCTCTCATATATATAGAGATCGGTCGATTAAAGGTCTTAGGCCCATTGGAGCTACATTTATTATCCGACTTGATATTTGGGACAGTGAGTTGTATTAGGCCTCTCGACATCGTTGTTCAATACGGCCTAGATCCATCTAGTTTCAGATATAGCTGTCATATAGACCGATTTACTGATTTAAAGTCTTAGACCCTTTAAAACCACATTTGGTATCAGATTTCGCTGAAATTGGGAACTGTGCGTTGTGTTAGACTAATACGGCCCAGATTGGTTCAAATTCCAGCGTGATCAATCGGTTCAGATTTGGATATATATACCGGTCTCCTAGGTTTTAAGCTCATAAAATGTGAATTTTTTAACCAATTTTGCTGAAATTAGTCACAATGAGTTGCGTTAGGCCCCTCGGAATTCGTACCGAGTGTGGTAAAGATCGGTCTATATAAATTTCCATATACCTGTCACATACACCGATTTTTCAATTTGAGGTTTCAATTTTGATGAAAATTGTGTTAGGCTTCTCAACATACCTCTTCAATACGGCCCAGATTAACCGATTTCGCTGAAATTTAGCACAATGTGATCATTTCTTTGCTTGACTTTGCCTGACATCCCTCGACGTCTTCACAGCTTCTGCAGAATGTTTTTCGATCAGACAGTGGCCTTTTATTATTGATGCAATGACTTCACTTTGTAACTATCTGTCTTTCGTTGCCCCCCGTGATTGATCCTGAAACTTAGCTTATATGTCGCTAAAGGCATACCCGCAGAATCCAGTTTCCCTGGAATTTGTAAGGTAGCTCCAAGTCACCCAGCCTATACTATTCCCTGGGATATCTCTGTGGGTTTCAGAACAAGTGGGATATCAGAACAAGTGAATTTTTAACTGTTCAGCCATTTCGTTGAGAGATCTGCATCAGTCGAGGACGGTTTTAAACTCTCCACCGTTTATAACATATCGACAAATTCAACTGAGACCTTACAAAGTATATATATTCTTGATCGTCTTCACTGGCGTCTGTTTAAAGAATGCTTACTTTCGAAGGGATAAAACATAAATACCTCGTATTAGCGTAGGTCGCGTGGGATTGCAAAAGGTCCATATCGGTCCATGTTCAAATATAGCTTTCTTGTATATATATAGCGATCTTAAATTTTTGATCCTCAAGGATCTTCGAATTATACACACTGTTGTGGTCAGGTAACCTTTTTCAAAGTCCACGTGGTTTGGAAAAATAATACATATATAAGTCTATGTAGCTTCTATTGTCATGAATATTGGATTTCCAATCGGTTCCATCGGGAAAAGTGGTACAGTTATTTTAATCAAAAAGCGGCTTAGCCAATGTATAATCCTCACCGCCTAGAACATTGGGCATTGTATCAAGGATAACATAGTGTATGTAGGCGCCACATGACCAAGAGCAATCGGCCTTAGCCTCACAGCAGTGCTTGCAGCAATTTTTCTAGCCACAATGTACAGAGGCATTAGGTGAAGCATTTAAATTAGGTTAGGGTTGGTTGAAAAGAGGGTGCGTATATTAATCCGCCTCAAGCCACAGTGGACATGCACCTAAGCCAGTAATCGGCTTGTTGTGCGCACTAAACACATAGCATTTAAATAAGTACATCAGATGGTGTCGTCCTCAAAGCGTGATGCACAATCAAACCATTCTTTTGATCTGGCTGAGTATGGAACAATAGGTACAATTTTGGAGTGCCGTACACCAGACCACAACACCATATAGTATTATTGGTCTGATAACTGTAGTATACATCCGATGAATGACATTCAACTTTTGCCAATGGCTTTCTTGCAGGTGTAGCCATTCAAGAGTAGCCATTCATGCCTTTTCCAAAATGTTTGATTTTAAGTTCAATTGCCTGTCCAGTAAAACACCAAGCTATGTCCAGTAGCCATGCAGCCATGTTATCTGCATACGGTTTTTTCTTCCAGGGATAATAATAATTTGTTAATGGTTATATTCGAAACTAGAGGAGACAGTACACCTCTTTGAGGCGTCTCTCTACTAACACAATGGCGGTATGCATTGACATCGATTGTATGCATTGACATCGACGCGGACCGACACACTGATCCAATCCTTAGAACAGTACCGGATGGACCCGGTCCTTAGAGACGGGATAAACCATATGATAACGAAGAGAAGGATAAATTGTGTGTTCTATGACATAAATATAGGGAAGAAAGTGGCACAATGCACGCCACGGGGGGCATTTTATCGCCACTCCTATGGGTGACCATATATTACGGATGCTGATTGAGGAGAGATTTGAACCCGTCTGCTACGCAGATGATGTTATTATAAGGGGTATGGATCCGAACCAGCCATGCAGGAGAGCCGAAAGGCTCTTGCATATGGCATATAACTGGGCTATACCCAGAGATCTTTATATTAACCCAGAGAAGACTGAAATATGCATGTTCACGAGAAAGACGAAGGTGGGCCAATTTGACGCACCACGTTTCTTCAATAGAACGATTTTGATATCTGACAAGATCAAATACTTAGGTGTGATCTTGGACAGGAAACTGAATTGGAAATGTCACATTCAGGAGGGTACCAAGAAGGCTCTCACATATTGGGCCCTATGTAGACTGGCAGTAGGCTCGAAATGAATACGAGGATAGTCCACCAGCTTTACAGGAGCGTGATTAAACCATACATAATTACGCCTCAGTAGTTTGGTGAACTGCGATGGAGAAAACGTGCAATGTTAGGAGCATACAACAGTTTCAGAGAACATGGTGTCTTGTCCACTAGTGCAATGGGGACCATTCTAGATATCCGATTCATAGACATACAGATTAAGTGTGAGGCAGCCATAGAGATTATGAGCAGGTCATACTATCCATAATCGAGGCGACGATAGGAAACCTGGAAGGAATGTAAGAGGTTTTCGATCAGATACCTGAGACGACACTTGAGGCCGAGTGCAAGGCACTGCTGCGAACGGCACAGTCTTGAACTAACAGTACCCTAGTATTGCCATCTGGAAAGTCATGTTACACGGATGGATCAAAGCTAGAGGACAGAGTGGGCCTGAGGGTCTACATTGAGGACGTAGGGACTGAAATCTTAGACTGACCATAATACTGTCCTGCAGGTAGCCATTAGGGCAATAACAACCAGGACGGTAGAATCGCGAACAGTGTTGGAATGTAAGAAGAAGATTAAAGCCTTAGCTTTAAATTTGATAAGAAACGGACAATTTGGCAATGTAGGTCAGAGAACTGTCGTCAATAAACTTGGTTAACCCGAGGCCTTTCGGGTCGACGCAGTCCGAGTTAAGTATGTGGGCGACGAATGCGCATGCAATGCTGCGGAATATCGTAAAGGTCGGTAGGACGCCGAAAATCCTATGGGGAGATCCAGGTCGTGAGAAGACGAGACTATTACTGAAAGAAAGTAAGAAAGAGGTATTATAACGGGACCCATAGGACTACTAGCTCACTTATGTAAAATCGGTGTCGCAAGTGATAGCATGCCCTTGCCCGGCTTTCGCGTCTAACATATACCAGCACTTAGGTGGGGACACAATACCAGACATGAACCAAATTAGAGGCGTCGCATGGAAATCAGCTAAGGATTTTGTAAGTAGCACGGAATTCCTAACTTAGATTTTCTTTTTCGAGGTTTCTTTTTTAGTTTTTATAGCTCACAACAAGCAGATTTCTGGCTTACTGGTGTATGTCCATAGTGGCATGGGTCGGATTAATATCCGCACCCTTTTTTCAATCTTAACTACTGTAAATTGGGAGATCGGTACATGTGGCGGCTATATACAAATAAAGCCCGATCTTGACTACCATACTCGGTCAGAATGTCGAGGGTTCCCACGCAACTCATTGAGTCTAATTTCATCAAAATCGGTTTATAAATTCTCCTTTTATGGGTCAAAAACTTTAAAGCGGGATATCGGTATGCATGTCACCTATATCTAAATTTGGACGGGGTTGTCACAACACGCTATACCAAATTTCTGCAAAATCGAAGAATAAAAGCGCTTATTATGGGCCCAAGACTATAAATCGAGAGATCGGTCTATAGGACAGCTATTCCCAAACCTGGACCGATTTGGGCCGTATTGAACAAAGATGTCCTTAATTCGGCCGATCGCTATATATATCAGGCCTCAGGCTATATCAGGACATTTTCTATTTTCGAACTAAACCTGCCCATGAACAAAAAACGACAAAGTTTCAACTCAACATCCTACGGTGGTGGGTATAATAAGAAACGAATTCAAGAAAACATTAAAAAATGGAACCTTTTTGCGAAAGAATATCCCATTTTTGCATTGCCTTTAAAGTAAAAAAAAACCAATTCCTCCAAATCCCCTTCACTTGACAAAACAAATCGTTCCGCATGCAATCATTTTTGAAAGCATCTTAAAACATTTAAAGTCTCAGAGATAAAAGCAATCATATTTCCGTGTTTATCTTTTGCATTGACCATTCGGACTCCTTTTTGGGAGGTGAAATTAAATGATGGTTTTCTCGATTTGCCACTTCCTTCCGTCACTTACTTCATTTTCCAAGTCTTTGTAATAACGAGACCCATGTTTGTCCTTCATATCTGGTTGCCATTGTTTTGTGTTTTCCTTTTCTTGTTTTGTAACAAGGCTGGGGCGCAAGGAATAGGTACCCATTGTGGTGTCCGATGATGAAGGCATCCTTCATACTTCTTGCTCATCTTTCCATATTGCCTTGCAATTGGGCGCCAGTGGTTATCATTTTTCGTTACAGAAGCACTTTGTCTGCATTCATGCATCACAGGTTTCACACAAAGCACCCAAAGCCAAACATTCCAGGATCCATTTGATGTTCCTTTTGTTTGGTCTTGTTGAAATGGGACGATGGTTGGAGAGTGTAGAAGTTGCAGGGTTTGCTTGGAAATTGATTTCCAAGTCTTTCTTCCCTCCACTGGGTTCCAGGGCTTTGTGTAAGAACGAAATTAAATGAATTTATTTGCATTTAATTTGGGTTTGTTGCAGCAGTTGCCTTCTTTTGTTCCCAGATTCGATTAGGTTCGTTTCAGTCTTCAGTTTTAATTTCTTGAAATTTGCATTTGTTGCTCTTGCTCTTGGAGCGCAAGTGCGGGCCTTTGCGACCAAGAAAGAGGCTGAGGGCTGGTTGGTTAGTTGTTTGGTTGTATGTTTGACAAGCACTTACCCAAATTGGGTTAAGAACATTTTTACCATTACTCGCCAACTTTGCACAGATGTTTCTTTGTGATGACTTCCAGTCACTCATTAAGGCCACAGAAACGAAAACTTCCAGAGCTAAACTATTTGTGTTGTTTAAGAGTTAAAGAGAATTTTTTGTAAGGTTAACCTGAGTGTGTGTACATTTCCCTATCGCACACATCAAAATGAGTTGCTGGCCAATGTAATCTCGGCTGTAAAGTGTGGAGGACTTTCTATAAATGGCTGAATTAAGCCCTTTTGCTCGGTAACTGCACTTGAAGTGATTAAACTGTATGTGTTTGGCAGAAAGAAACTATTCTGGTACAACATACAGGACATAAGGTTGATGATTTTTCAATAAGCAAATCAAACATTCAGAGATTTCGGAGGCGTATGCGAAGGATCCATAAAAGATGTTTTCCCAAATTACATGCCAGATGCTGCAACTGTGCACTATGATGACAAACTCTTGTCGTCATTAGATGCACGCAAATCTAAAGAAGAATGTCTACCTATAGTAATTTCGTAAAAAATACAGAACAACAACGTTTTAGAACCTCACAACTACATGAACATTTTAAAAATGCTAGAAGAGCTGTTGGAAAGTGTATAACTGAGGCAAAGACATTGTATTTTCATAATAAATTTCAGAATGCTGTTAATAGTCGCTCTAAATGGAATGAGATACGAAAAATTGGCGTTGGAGAAAAACGCAATACTCAGCTGGAACCCAACATGAACATAAATGAACTAAATGAGAATTTTGTTTCAATAAACACTGTCTATCCTACTGAAAATATATATGAAATTATGTGCATGGTAGCTGTTGAAAATCCTTTTTCCTTTCGCTGTGTAAATGAAACTGAGGTTCTACACAGCATTCTGTCCAGTAAATCTAATGCGATCGGAACTGATGAAATAAATCCACGATTTATTAAAATAATTGTGCCAAAGATTCTGCCATATTTAACATATATATTTAACACTGTTCTAACTAAATCCACTTTTCCGCTTGAATGGAAACATGCAAAAATTGTACCTATTCGCAAATCAAAAAATGAGTACCGTCCCATCGCCATTTTACCATACCTGTCTAAAGCACTGGAACGCATAATGGCTAACCAAATTGAGCATTTTCTGAAATCTGAAAATTTGTTATCTAACTGGCAATCTGGATTTAGAAAGAAAAGAAGTTGTACCACTGTTCTGATTGATGTAATTGAAAACCTTCGTCAAAGTATGGATAACGGAATGATATCCTTTCTCCTTCTTTTGGATCACAGTAAGGCCTTTGACACTGTAAACCATAATATTCTTGTCCTAAAACTTATGAAATTATTTAATTTCTCCGAGACGTCTTGCAAGCTGATATCATCATATTTGACGCAAAGATCGCAGTCTGTTTTTTATAACAATAGTTGGTCTAACTCTCTGAATGTCCTTAAAGGAGTACCTCAAGGTTCTATCCTTGGCCCTCTTTTATTTTCCATGTATATAAATGATCTGCCTGATGTGCCTGCAACATCTAAAATCCAAATGTATGCTGACGATGTCCAACTTTACACATACTGCAAACTGAAAGATATCCAAACCTGTGTGTCTAACATAAATATTGATTTAGACTTAATACATTGTTGGGCTGTTAATAATGCATTATGTTTAAATCCATCCAAAACCAAACTGATTCTGATAAGTAAAAGAAATGTGACAATAACTGATGATCTCGTTGTGAAAATTGGTAACTCTGTAGTGAATCTTGTACAAGTAGCCACAAATTTAGGATTGACTTTTAATTCAACCCTAACGTGGACAAATCACATTACTGCAACAGTTGGCAAAGTACGTGGGATGCTGCGAAATTTATGGACTGTTCGCTTGTCAACTCCTTTTCACATCCGAATGTTACTTGCAAAAAGTTATTTAATTCCCACACTGTTATATGGATGCGAGATATTTGCGAATTGTGATGCAGACACCAGTAGAAAGCTTAATGTTGCTTACAATGATATTGCAAGATATGTGTTTAACAAAAGTCGACAAGCTCGTATATCACAATTTACATACCAAATATTTAACTTAACTTTTTCAAACTTACTGAATGTCAGATGTCTACTTCTTCTGCACAAGGTAATCTACACAAAAGAACCTGAATACCTACACAAACATCTGAAATTCGCCAGATCCAACCGTGGCCTAAAACTCATTCAACCACGATTTGCCACACAAACCTCTGAACGACAGTACATTGTACATAGTACGCGTCTCTGGAACAACCTACCTCCCAACATACAGAGCATAAGCAATGCAACTTCATTCAAAAATGAGCTATTTAAATTTTTTAAATGAACTACGAATTATTTTTCTTTAAATGTCCTTAATATTTACTACTATAATTTAAAATGTTAAGATTAGTTAATATCCTTTTAAAAAGAATAATCATTATTTTATATACTCTATTGCGAATCAGCACATTAACATATAAGATATAATCTTGTTGTGCTGGTGTTACACTCAATAAACAAACAAACAAACAAACAAACTTTTTGACGTGCCGAAATTAGGCGGCTCTTCTAGTTGTGATCAAGCCCAAACGATTTATAAAGCCATTGGAATCTTGACGACATGGTACAAATTCTCTGTTGTGATACAGCTGCATCCAATACAGATCGTATTAATGGCGCTTGCATCCTTCTTGTATAGAAACTAGTTCGTGACATATTGTTTTTCCACAAGTCGTCACCACGTTTTTGAATTGATTTTAAAAAGAGCCTTTAAGGCAAACGCCAAGGAAATAATCAAAAGTCCGGAAGTGCTATTATTCAAAAAGTTTAAAGAAAGCAAGAAAAAAAAGATCCTGAAAAAGTACAGAGCTGCCCAAAAACTTTGTCCAGTGTTAATGTTGCAGATATTGAGAGACTGGTTGAATTTTACCGACGTGAATTAGCGAAAGAAATTACAACAGTGGAATATCGAGTATTTATTAAACTTTCGATAACACTTCTTGGTTGAAACCAGGATAATACATTCAATATTCGACCACCAGGTGCGGTGAATGGATGGATTTGATGGTTTAGTTACAGTTGAAGAAGTAATTATTTGTAAGTAACCATAGAATGGAGCGGATGTGTTTTCATTTCGCTCCTCCAAGTATAATATCTGTACCTCGGAATAGGTATCTATTACGAAAAATGTTAAAGGCATGTTGTCCGCCCCTCCCATAGGTGTGGGTGCCTTGGCATCTGTGGTCGAGAGTAATGCTTTGTAGGCTTTAAGCATTACTCTCGACCACAGATGCCAAGGCACCCACACCTATGGGAGGGGCGCACTCGACATTCATTCGACAGACTAAATAATGAAGAACACAGTTGCACAGTTGGTCTCCAGCCTTTAAGTAAAGGTGGTGTATTTGTCAGCCATCGACAGTGTCAATGAAACAGTCATCGCAGCCGAATCGAGAGATGAGGACAGCGGTCTTTACAAGAAGACCGAAAAGGCAATCCGGGGCACGATGAAGGAGACCGAGGAGCATGCACAGGCAGCGCAATCAGGCAAAAGTGAAGGATGCTGGAAGGGATAGAACTGCCATTCTAGACACTCCGGAGATCCCATGGGCATTCCCTTGTGTTATTCAAACATCTTGTCAACATACTTAAAATACCGTGTATCTTTTATGCCGACAGATACTATTTCTATGAACATGACCTTTGAAATTTTAGAGTGTTTATTGATTTGATCCCATTTCTTATTTTATTATATTAATGGCCATGTTAACTGGTATGCTCGGGATTAAGGAAATTACGTCAAATGAAATGATAATTTCGTTGGCAATGGGTTTATATTAATAATATATTTAAAATCTATTGGATCCTTAACATTATGATTCTGAACATGATTCTTTAGGATACATGTATTTGCGTCACATCTTTTTTGGTTATTGGATTTGTTTGTCCAGCTGAAACCAACCAAGCATGCCTGCTTCTACCATTGCATATCTCACTAATTAGTGAGTGGTGGAAGTTGTAATCTTTTTGGTGCAAAGCAGACTGATGATGCACAGTGGGATGGCTAAAAAAATAATATGTGGAAATAAGTCAGTCATTTTGGAACGGATAGAGATATATTTTTGAGATTTTACATGGTTATAGTTGAGATGCTATTCAGTTTATATGCAAAATTCAGGGCCCTAGAAGTCCCAAGGGCCCATTGGTGGGCCTACAAAGTTGGTCACCTCGGCCCTACAAAATTTTGTTGGGGCTGTCAAAAGCGCATATATAGTCCAATTTTCAAAAAATACAGTTGTGGGAAAAATAAAATTCAATATGAAAATATCATCAAACCAAAACTACTAATCCAATTTTTCACAAATTTAAAGATGAATTTCTTCATAAAAATACCCAAAATCTCCACTCTAGGGAAAGATGTTTGCAAAATTCGGATTTTTTAGTAAAATATCCGTAGAGATCTCAATCCTTGGATGGCGCAAAAAAATTTTTGAATGCAATTAGATATTACTTGGGGCAATGAAAATATGTTATAAAGTTGGTGTTCTCAGCTTTACGTTTTGAAAACTAGTTTTTTGTTAAAAAATGCCAATATTGTACTTCACAGATCTCCAATTGAGTTAACAAAATATATAAAAGTTACACTTTAAACACATCTATTGTACATTAAGTCTACTTTACAGTACAGTAAGCAAAATTGATAGTGCCGGGCCACGTTTTCTGTATAGAGACGAAACAATGAAATTACCTTTTTTGTACAAGACAATGCCAAAAATGAAATTTTTACATTTTCACAAAAAAAAAATTGTTTGTCAAATTTCTTGAATTCTATAAAAGATATCCCTCATATTAAGTCTTGTTTTTTGTAGGGCTTTTTAAGCACTATATCTTATATATAAAAATCAATTTGTGTTTGTTTGTTTGTATGTTTGTGTGTTCCTTATAGACTCAGAAACGGCTGAACCGATTTTCTTGAAATTTTCACAGATGGTGCATAATGACCCCGTGGTGAAAATAGGGTACTAAATTTGTTGATATCTGAAGGGGGGCGGACCTTCCCCCTTATCCTAATTTTCAGAAACACCAGATCTCAGAGATGGGTGGTGCGATTTAAGCGAAATTATGTGTGCACAGTACCTAAAAAGTAAAAATTTGGTATCCAAATTTCGAATGGGGTACCTAGGGGGGCTGCCCCACCCCAAAACCTACCAAACATATATTTAGACCAATCATGACAGTATGGGACTCAAATGAAAAGTATTTAGGATAAGAAAACGTATCTGATATCCAATTGTCGGATTAAGTGCTGGGGGGACCACCCCAAGCCCCAAAACACCCCTAAATCGGACATATTTAGCGACCATGGCAATATGGGACTCAAATGAAAGGTATTTGCGAGTAGAATACGAATCTTACATCCAAATGTGGGACCACGTTTCTGGGGGTCCTCTCCTTTCCCAAAACACCCCCCAAACAGGACTTATTAACTGACCATAAGAATATGGGGCTTAAATAAAAAGTATTTGAATGTAGAATACGAATCTGATATCCAAATATGGGACCAAGTGTTTCGGGAGCCTCCTCTGACCAAAAACATCCTCCAAAGGAGACAAATTTACGACCATAGCAATATGGGGCTCAAATGAAAGGTCTTTGGGAGTAAAGCACGAATTTGATATCAATTTTCGGGAAAAGTGTCTATGGGGCCACCCCACCCCCACAACACCACCCAAATAGTAAGTGTTTTCTGACTATTGCAATATGAGACTCAAATAAGAGGGTTTTTAAAGTGGAACGCAAGTCCGAGATATATTTTCAAGGCCAAGTCACTGAGTGACCGCCCCTCCCCCAAAACACCCTCCAAGCCGGCCATGTTTGCCGACTATGGAAATATGGGGCTCAAATTAAAGGTATGTGGGAGTAGACCACGTATCTGATATCAACATTAGGGGCCAACTGTATAGTGGACGTCCCACCAGTATAACAACCCCAAAATAGGATGTATTTGCTCATCAAGACAATTTGGGTCTTAAAGAGAGTGGAACTAAATATTCATAGTTTTTAGGGCCAATATTCCAAACCGGACATATTTGCTGTCTTTTGCAATATAGAGTTTAAATGAGATTAGAAAACGAATTTGATTTCCAATTTTGAGGGCAATGGCAATATGGGGTTCAAATAAATGATATATATATGAGAATAGAGCACGTTGCTGATATATTTTCCGGGCTTAGTGTTTGGTGGACCACCCCAATCCCCAATCACCCCTAAATCGGGCATATTTACCGACCATGTCAATTTGGAGCTTAAATGAAAGGTTTTGGGGGTAGAGCAAGAATTGATACCCATTTTCGGGACCAATTTTCTGGGGGCAATTTTTTACTGACCATCGCAATATGGGGCTCAAATAAAGGTATTTGGGAGTAGAATACGAATTTGGTAGCCAAATGTAGGACCATGTATTTAGGGCATCACCCCTTTCCCAAAACATCCCCAAAGGGAAAAAAGTATCTGGGGGACCACCTCTCCCCCGAAAACACCATTAAATCAGATATCATGAGAATATCGGACCAAAATGAAGTATTTTAAGAATGGAGTACCCTTGCATCCAAACTTAAATTCGTAGACCAATAAAGATCATATGGGATTCAGATAAAGGCACTTATATTGTTAAACTGTTAGTCAAGTTAGCATGGTTCTTCACTAAAGATTTTTAATTGTCGAAAATAAATATTCCAAGGAAACTTTTGTTCCATATAACATAAAAGAAGGCGCAGCGGAGCGGGCCCGGGTCAGCTAGTAGCAAAATAAAAATTGAAAATCAGACCATAAATGCGCTTTTGACAGCCCGAACATAATTGTGTAGGGCCTAGGTGACCATAACCATATAACCATTTAAAATTTCATGAAGATATCTTTATCCGTTTCAAAATGGCAAGCTTATTTCCACTTATTTTTTTCCCATCCCACTGTGTGATGGAGCTTGGTTAGCTTCGAAATCACCATCTCCGTAGCCTGCCTAATGCATTAATCGCAATCACAATTTGCCTAAAACTTAAAAAAGGTTTTTATTGGCTTTCTATTCGAAATAGAAACTATTCGAAATATATTGTTATTATACCTTTGTAGACCTTTGGAAGTCCATTTATCCTTGGTGCCACTGCGGTTCTACTTGTATCTAATTGTATCGTATCTTTCTGCATAAAAGATGCACGGAATTTTATGTATGATGACAAAGTGTTTGAACAATCCAAGGTAATCTCCATGGGATCTCGGGCGTCACCGATTACTGCAAATACTGTTATGGAAGCATTACTGGATTCGGTGATACAAAAATTATCCTACAAGTCGAAATTCTTGACGAAATACGTGGGCGATTTGCTTTGTATTTACACACTACACTGAGGTACAGGGTATTATGCAAATGCAGTTTTGCCCATGAACATTCCACTAAGGAACAGGGGCAAACTTCTCACATGTCAATGAGTGCAGTCCGATTCACGTTTAAGCTCAATAATTAGAGGCCTCCTTTTTATAACCGAGTCCGAACGGCGTGCCACAGTGCGACACCTCTTTGGAGAGAAGTTTTACATGGCATAGTACCTCACAAATGTTGCCAGCATTAGGAGGGGAAAACCACCGCTGAAAAATTTTCCGATGGTCCCGCCAGGATTCGAACCCAGGCCTCTGCGCTACGGTGGCCTCACTGTTTAAAATTTCAGCAAATTCGGAGAATAACTGCGCCTTTCATGGCCTTTAGACCCTAATAATTAAGATCGGTATCTATGGCAGCTATATCTAAATATAGCCCGATCTGGGCCAAATTCATGTTGTCTTAATACAAGTTACTGTTTTAAAATTTCAGCGAAGTCGGGGAATAAATGCGCCTGTTATAGGCCTATGATCCAAAATCGGCAGATCCGACTATTTGACAGCTATATCCAAATTTACAATAGTAACAAGAACTTAACCTACGCATAGAAGAAATACGAGTCTGTGCAAAATTTCTACTCAATATCTCAATTTTTAAAGACCATAGCGTGATTATAACTGACGAACTGACGGACAGACACGCGGACATCGGTAAATCGTCTAAGCTATATCCAAATATGTTCCGATCTAGACCATTTATGGTTCAAATATCGACGGGCCTAATAGAACACACTATCGATATCGGGTAATAAATGTGCCTGTTATAAGCTTAAGCCCCTTAATTGCCAGATCGGTCTATACGGCAGCTATAACCAATTATAGTCCGATATAGCCCATTCAAGAAATTAACCTGCGTATAGAAGCTATACGAGTCTGTGCAAAATTTCACCTCAATTTTTAAAGACTGTACCGTGATAAAAACTGAAGAACAGACACACATGTTAAATCGTCTTAAAATTTTACATCGAGCTTCCTGAAGCCATATAAAAAAAAACATAAAATTCAGAAAAATGTTAAAATCTTTATTTAAATCGATAGTACGGTCCAAATAATTTAATGTTTGAAGGTTATTTCATGCAAATGTTGAACATGACTGCGCCTCAAATGTTCAATCCGCTTTGTCCAATTTTGGCATACTCTTTCCAACATTTCGGCCGGTATCTCACGAATAAATGCTTCTCTGTTGTCTTCCAATGCGTCAATTGAAGCGGGCTTGTCTGTATAGACATGACCTTCACAAAAAAAAAATCTAAAGGCGCGAAATCCCACAGTCTAGGCGGTCAATTGACCGGTTCCGAACGTGAAATAAAATTTTCACCGAATTCGCCTCTCAATAAGTCCATTGTTACGCGTGCTGTGTGGCTTGTGGCACCGTCTTGTTGAAACCACATGCCATGCAAGTCAAGCTCTTCCATTTTGAACAAAAGCAAGTTGGATATCATATCACGATATCGCTCACCATTCCTAGTTACGTTACGATTTGCATTATCTATGGAGAAGTACGGTTCAATGATGCCACCAGCCCATAAACCGCACTAAACTCTGACTTTTTCAGGAAGCATTAGTAGCTCTTGCAATGCTTCTAGCTGATCTTCACTCCAAAATCGACAATTCTGCTTATTTACGTACCAATAGAGCCAAAAATGAGCTGAATATGAGAAGCGCGACGAACTTTCTTAAGAGCACGCATTTTGATAATAAAATTCAATAATTCCAAGCGTTTTTCGTTTGTAAGACGATTCATAGTTAAATTATACACCAAACTGAAGATGTTTGACAGTGAAAGAAAACACAAAACGTGTGTGAGCTGTTTAATCCAGAGTTACCAAATAGACAATAGCTAAAAAAATCACGCTTTATTTTGTAGGGTCAGAAATGGATTTTACTATGTGTTACAAACGGAATGAATAAATGTGGCTTTTATTGGTCTAAGATCTTAAATTGACAGATCGGTCTATATGGGGCTATATCAAAATACAGTCCGATATTGACCATCTTCGAACTTAATCTGCCTATGTATGAAAAAAGAATCTGTGCAAAGTTTCAGCTCAATATTTACTTTTATATCCACCACCGATGGTTAGGGTGTACATTCATTTAGTCCTTCTTTTGCAAAATATCCAAACATTCATTTTCGACCCTACAAAGTCGATATACTTCGAATGGTCGTAAAATTCTAAGGCGATTTAACGATGTCCGTCTATCCTTCCGTCTGTTGGTACCACTCTAAAGGGTGTGAAGAGCATAAAACATTTATTTATTACCCGATTTCGCAGAAATTTGTAACAGTGGGTTGTTTTAAGCTTCCCGCTGACCCGAATATGGTTCAAATCGTTCTTTATTTAGAATGAGTTACCATATAGACCGATCTGCCGGTTAAGGGTCTGAAGCCCATAAAAGCTGCATTTATTATGCGATTTCGCTGAAATTTAGAACAGTGAACTATTTTAAGCCTCCCAACATTCGTCCCAAATATGCTTCAGATCGGTCTATATATGAAAATAGGTGCCATATAGATCGATCTGCCGATATAGGGACTGAAGCTAGAGCTGGCAAACTATCGATAATCGCAGCATTCGATATTTTCGATAGTATTAATACTAAATATCGATAGTACCGATACTATCGTTTAATTCCCATCACCTTTATTTCAAACAAAAATGAGAAGTACAAACCTGGAGATCGATTTATATAGAAGCAATATCAATGCACAGACCAAAAGAAAACCAAGATTATTAAAGTCAGTTGGAAGTCATGAATCTATAGACGCAAAGTATCTTTAAGGATACATTCAGTGTCGGATCGGAAAATTTGACTTTCCGATAGTATTCATCGAAAAATATCCGATAGTATTCATCGGAAATTGATATTCAGTCAAAAAATTAAATATCGATAGTATCCGATAGTGCAATCGATATTTTGCCAGCTCTATCTGAAGCCCATAAAAGCTGTATTTATTATGCAATTTCGCTGAAATTTGAAAAAGTGTGTTGTTTAAGCCTCCCGACATCCGACCCAAATATGGTTCAGATCGGACTATATTTAGATATAGCTGTCATATAGACCGATCTGCCGATAAAGGGTCTGAAGCCATAAAAGCTGCATTTGTTGCCCGATTTCGGTGAAATTAGGAACTTTGAGCTATTTTACGCTTCCCGACTTCAGACCCAAAAATGGTTCGAATAGGATTATGTTTAGATATAGCTTGCATTAGACCGATCTCCAATTTAAGGTCTTAATCCTATAATACCAAAAGAAGGCGGATTTATTGCCTGAAATTGTTACTTGTTTAAATTATTTATTTTTAACAAAGTAGGTTAAGTTTTCATTTTCCTTGCTAGTTTATATAACACTTTTGAGTTTTAAAAAATATGTTAGATTGAGTAGGCATTGGATTGTCATTTTCTTTTCTTTTCATTGTACAGAAAAATTTTATTCACTCGAAAAAATATCAGTAACGTGTCAGGAAGCAAAAATAAAAATATTCATAAATTTGTCAATTGTTTGCGTCGTCAAGTACAATTCAATGTTCAATTGTGTATAACAAAATATTGGTCTTTTTAGTAGCTATATCTAAAAATTAACCGATCTGAACCATATACAACATGGATGTCGAAAAGCCTAACATAAGTCAATGTGTTAAATTTAGTTAAATCGGATTATAAATGCACCTTTTTTGGGGCCAAGACTTTAAATCGCTTAACTTAACTCTCTTTAAATGGATTAACTTAACTCTCTGTCCCAAATTTCGGCATCATCGGACAATAAATGCGCCTTTTAAGGGTCAAAAACATTAAATCGAGAGATCAGTCTATATGGCAGCTATATCCAAATCTGGACCGATCTGAGTAAAATTAATGAAGGATGTCGACGGGCCTAACTCAACTCATTGTCCCAAATTGCGACGACAACGGACAATAAATGCGCTTTTTATGGCCCCAAAACCTAAAACAGAGAGATCGGTCTATATGGCAGCTATATCCAAATCTGGACCGATCTGTGCCACATTGTAGAAGTATGTCAAGGGGCTTAATTTAACTAACTGTTCCAAATTTCCTCGACATCGGACAATAAATGCGCCTTTTATGGGCCCAAAACCTTAAATCGAGGTTCTATATGACAGCTGTATCCAAATCTGATCCGATCAGGGCCAAATTGACAAAGGATGTCGAAGAGCCTAACACAACTCAATGTCTCAAATTTCAGCAAAATCGTATAATAAACGTGGCTTTTATGAGCCTAAGACCCTAAATCGGAGGATCGGCCTATGTGGCAGCTATATTCAAATCTGGACCGATCTGAGCCAAATTGACGAAGGATGTCAAAGGGCCTAATACAACTCACTGTCCAAATTTCAAAGTTTCGGCTCAATAAATCTATTTTTGAAGACTGTAGTGTGATTTCAACTTACTCTTACGGACGGACATGTCTAGATCGTCTTAAATTTTTACGCTGATCAAGAATATATATACTTTATAGCATGGACATTTCGATGTGTTGCAAACGGAATGACAAAATTAGTATACCCCCATCCTTCGGTGGTGGGTATAACAAACCTTAAAGGGTGATTACAGCAAAATAATTTTCGCCCTCATTTCATAACGGAACTCTGTATAGCTTCGATACTTGTACGATACAGAGTAGACGTAATTCGATATCAAACAAGTAAAAGCGTGCTAAATTCGGTCGGGCGGAATCTTGGGAGCCCATCACCTTGGATTCTGCAAAAATATGGGAGCTATATCTAGTTATAGACCGAATTGCATCGTATTTGGCGCAGTTTTTTAAAGTCATAACAGAACAATATCTGCAAAATATCAGCCAAATCGGATAAAAATTGCGGCTTGTAAAGGTTCAAGAAGTAAAATCGGGTGACCGGTTTATATGGGAGCTACATCATGTTCTTAATCGATTTGAACTGTACTTGGCACAGTTGTTGGAAGTCATAATAGAACACAAATTGCAACAACAACAAAAATTGCGGCTTCCAAGGGCTCAGAAAGTCAAATCGGGAGATCGGTTTATATGGGTTTATATATGCCAATTTGGAGCGTACTTGGATTCGTTGTTAGGAGTCATAATAGAATACTATGTGCAAAATTTCAGCTAAATCGGATGAAAATTGAGGCTTCCAGGGGCTCAAGAAGTCAAATCGGGATATCGGTTTTTATGGGAGCTATATCAGGTTCTTGACTGATTTATACTGCACAGTTGTTGGAAGTCGTAACGGAACACTATGTGCAAATCAGACAAAAGTTGAGGCTTCCATGGGCTCCAGAAATCGGGAGATCGGTTATATGGAAGCTATATCAGGTTCTTGACTGATTTAGATCGTATTTTGAACAGTTATTGAACAGAAGTCATAACGGTACACTATGTGCAAAATTTCAGTCAATTTGGGCGAAAATTGTGGCTTCCAGGGGCTCAAGCCAAATCTGAACCGATATATCCCATTTGCAATCGACGATCTACATTAATATAAAGTATCTGTGCAAAATTTCAAGCGGCTAGCTTTACGCGTTCGACCTCTATCGTGATTTCGACGGACGGAAATGGCAAGATCGATTCAGGACGTCGTGACTAGATTGGTATACCCCAATCCTATGGTGGTGGGTATAAAAACGAAAATCGAAAACATGTCTCTTACTCACGCAAATCCCTAATGCATATCGTCTTTGAGTTCGTGCTCAATATCTAAATTGGTGAGTTGGGCCTATATGACAGTTGCATGTGTCCAAATTCGAGAGGACTTGCATAATCAACAGTTATATGTCTTAGTCAAATCTCAGTTATATCCAAACATGGTCAACCGAAGCCCCTTTATAAACTTAACCTCCAAATTGCAATCAATATCTTAAGATCATATTGCCTATGGTATTATGCGGACAGTCTAGAGGCTCAAGAAGGTATAGTTTCAGTTCTTATATTTTTCTTCATCTTTAAGTGATTCAAATAACTACCGTATGCTCTATAAAACAAAATCATATATGTACAGCGGTCAAAAAAAGTATTCATCATTAGCAAAATTGATAATAAATTCACTTATTTTGGGTAATTGAAGAAAATTTAAAGTAAACAAATTATGCAGTTTTATGCAATAGTTTATTTTTCGTAATATGTTTTAAAATAAATTCAAAAAATAAATTTAATTAGCGCAAAAAATGCAATTTTATATAATAACACCAAAAACAGAACAAAAAAAGTATTCATCATTGATGTGCTATCATCAAAGTCAAATTCAAATATTATTTGGGAATCCCCTTTTCTGTTTTATTTAGTAAAGGAGGCTTTGCCCTTGGCAGCAAATATTTAATTTCATTGAAAATATAGTTTTTGTCAAAATGGGTCGTAAGCAAAACGAGGTTTCTGATGAGGTAAAAGTTTTGATAATAAAACACCACAGGAATGGTTTAACTCAAAAAACTATCAGTGAAATATTAAATAGACCACGATCTACTATACAATCCATCATCAGAAAGTGGACAGAAACGAAAACTGTTGACAATAAACCAAGATCTGGTCGACCAAAAGCACTTTCAGTTGGAGATGTGCGTTGGCTAGTGCGACAAGTTCAGAAAACTCCGAAGACAAATGCGACCATTCTTCGTAAAAACACTATGGAATATTTAGGGAAGGAAGTTACTACACAAACAATTCGAAATACACTCAAAAGGCATAGTTACAGAGGAAGAACTGCACGTAAGAAGCCCTTTATAAATAAAATAAACCGAGTGAAAAGGCTAAACTTCGCAAAAATGTATGTAAAACAGCCCGAATCATTTTGGAAAACAGTCATTTTTGCAGACGAGAGCAAGTTTAATCTTTTTGGGTGCGATGGAAAGGTCATAGTGTACAGAAAACCAAATACAGAGCTTGAAGAACGAAACACAGTTGCTACTGTAAAACATGGTGGAGGTGGTTTAATGGTTTGGGGGTGTATGGCGGCTTCAGGAGCGGGAAATCTTGAAATTATTAATGGAGTAATGGATCATAAGTATTACATTGACATTTTAAAGAGGAATTTAAAAGATAGTGCTGTAAAACTTGGGCTTGGTAATAACTTTCAATATTATCAAGATAATGACCCCAAACATTCTGCTTTAAATACCACGATGTGGATGCTGTATAACTGCCCCAAAGTCATTAAAACTCCTCCTCAAAGTCCCGACTTGAACCCAATTGAACATCTTTGGGAACATCTCGAACGCAAATTGAGAACGCGCAATTTTTCGAGCAAGAGTCAAATGCAACAGGTGATAATGGAGGAATGGACTAATATAGACCAAAATATAACCGCTAAATTAGTCCAATCGATGTCAAACCGTTTAAAAGAAGTTATAAGACGCGGTGGTCGAATAACAAAGTATTAATTTTTTTAAATTATGTTATTTATTTTTTTGTTTTTTTGCAATGATGAATACTTTTTTTGTTTAATTTTTTGTGTTCAGCTGTAAAATGGCCCTTTTTGTTCCAATAAATACTATTTTTTTCTTTAAAAACAATGAAATTGTGTACATATATATCACACAAGCACTACTGCATCATTAGTTTAATATGTTTTTATTCCAATTGTCTTTTGTAGACTTATTAAAAAAAAAAACATTGAATGATGAATACTTTTTTTGACCGCTGTATATGACATTAAGTCACCACATCAATGATTTATTTGGATTATATTTATTCTCGTGGATGTCGTAGCTACATTGCACTACCTAAACTCTTGCTCTCTCTTACGTGTCTATGTATGTTGTTTTTGTGCATATACTCGTGATTTCTTTGAAAACTATCAGCGAACGAAGTGAAATATTATGCCAATTTATTTCATCAATATTGGTTTGATTGCGAAATGTTGGCCATAATAAAATTGACATCCAATAAAATATCGAACAGTGATTGGATTAATTTAATTGAATTCCTTGTTCGTCATTGAAACGAGATGCGACTGACTGCATGATGATTTGAGAGCTTCTGAGCTGGGGATGCCTTCCACAAAGTGTCAACTTTTATGGTAAGAAAATGCTTTTAGCATTAAAAGGGGGCAGATGTAGGAATGAATGCCAGGAATGAATTTGCTTTTTTTCTTTATTATTGCAGCAAACAGTAAAAGGATATCTGTAACACTAGAATGGCTTTTTCGCTCATTTCTTTCTTTTCCTCTGTTTTTTTTTCTTGCAGTTGCAACATGGGAACAAATGACAAACAACCTCACCACTACAGCCACAGTCGCCACAATTCAAAGCACCAGCGTAAGAAGTAACAGAATCTTCAGCTACGGCACAACCAACAGCCCGCTACAAAGCAACAGTATAGAAGGTGCATCACTAAACAGAAGTGGTCGCAGTATAGAGGAAAATGGCGAGACGACGCAGAGTCTTATACGATTGACACCTTCGGTGCCACCGACACCACATTTTGTCAACGATTCTTTTATAGTCTTTTGTAAGACTCTGCCACCGCCAACGGTGGCAACACCCACAGCAACGCCTGCACCAGGCAGTGGTGTCACACTGGCACCAGCGCCGGCATCCTTGTTGGCGTCAACAACAGTACAAAGAGAAGTCGAGACTAAATGGATCGATCCCGATGGCAACGTTAGGGAGAACAGCAAAGGGCGAGTTCACATAGAGAAAAAATCAGGTATGTGTTTTTTACGAATTTAAAATTTCACTACTATTGTATATCGTCTAGAAAAATGCAGGCCATACGGTTTCTGATGTATTCATTTAACGAATTCTGGGAAAGGCCAATCACCAGTGAGGTGATTGTTTTGAATTTTAAATGAAGTTGGCAAGAGCAAGAGAAATTTCATGGCCGATAGCAACAAAGGACTGAGACAGCACTTATAGATGTTATACGGAGGCAATGGATATTTTTTGTATAGTAAACTAGCTGAACCGGGCCCGCTCTGCTGCGCCTTCTTTTACTTTACATGGGACAACATTTCTCTTTGAATATTAATTTTTGACAATTATAGAGCTTTTAGTGAAATACCATGCTACGAAATAGTATATCGCTTGACTAACAGCCTTTATCTGAATCCCATATGATCTTTATTGGTCTAAGAATTTAAGTTTGGATGTATGGTGTACTCCATTCTTTAAATACTTTATTTGAGCCCGATATTCTCATAATGTCTGATTTAGGGGTGTTTTCGAGGGTGAGGTGCTCCCCCAGACACATGTCCTGAAAAAATAACAGCATCGTGCTCTTCTCTCAAATGCCACTTATTTAAACCCCATATTGCCATTGGTTTAAGGAGCCATATTGCGATGCTCAGTAAAACATTGCTGCTTCCGGGGTATTTTGGGAAAGGGGTAGGCCCCCAGAAAATTGGTCCCGAAAGTGGTCCCAAAACCTTTCGTTTAAGCTCCACATTGACATGGTCGGTAAATATGCCCAATTTAGGAGTGTTTTCGGGAGTAGGGTGGTTCCCCAAACACTAAGCCCTGAAAATATACAATATTAGCAACGTGCTCCATTCTCATATATCTATATATCATTTATTTGAACCCTATATTGCCATTGGCTTCAAAATTGGATATCAAATTCGTTTCTTATTTGGGAGTTGTTATGGTGGTAGGACGTCCCCGAGACAGTTGGTCCCGAGTTTTGATATCAGATCCATTATGTACTCCCAAATACTTTTCATTTGGCAGACGGCAAACATGACCGAGGGTGTTTTGGGAGAAAGGGCGGCCATTCATTGACTTGGCTTTGAAAGTATATATCAGATACGTGTTCTACTCTAAAATAACTCTTGTTTGAGCCTCTTGTTCCAATGGTCAGCAAATACTTTCTATTTGGGTGGTGTTATGGGGGTGAGATGGCCCTCCAGACACTTTTCCTAAATATTGATATAAGATTCGTGATTTACTTCCAAAGACCTTTCATTTGAGCCCCTTATTGCTATGGTCGGAAGTTTGTCCTCTTTGTGGGATTTTCTCGGGGATGGGCGGCCCCCCAAATACTTGGTCCCACATCTGAATATCAGATTCGTATTCTACACTTAAAAACCATTTATTTAAGCCCCATATTGCCATGTTCAGAAAAGAAGTCCTTTTTGGGGAAGGGGTGGACCTACAGAAACTTGGTCTCACATCTGGATATCAGATTCATATGTTACTCGCAAATACCTTTCATTTAATCCCATATTGCCATGGTCAGCAAATAAGTCGTGTTTGGGAGGTGTTTTTTTTTGGGGAAGGGGTGAACCCCTAGAAACTTGGTCCCACATATGGATATCAGATTCGTATTCTATTCCCAAATACCTTTCATTTGAGTCCCATATTGCCAGGGTCGGTAAATATGTCAGATTTAGGGGTTTTTTGGGGGTTGGGGTTGTCCTCCAAACACTTGGTCCGACGATTGGATACCAGATACGGTTTCTAATCATAAATAAGTTTCATTTGAGTCCCATATTGTCGTGATTGGTCTAAATATATGTTTGGTAGGTTTTAGGGTGGGCCAGCCCCCCTAGGTACCCCATCCGAATTTGGATACCAAATTTTTGTTTGTAGGTTACTATAAGAGAGCACACAAAATGTCGGGTAAATCGCACCACCCATCTCCGAGATCCGGCGTTTCTGAAAATTAGTGTAAGGTGGTGGGTCCGCCCCCTTCAGATATCAAAAAATGTAGTACCCTATTTTCACCACGGGATAATTATGCATCATCTGTGAAAATTTTGAGAAAATCGGTTCCTCCGTTTCTGAGTCTATGAGGAACACGTAAACAAACACAAATTGATTTTAAAATATATAAAAAGATTTAGACGCCGGGCAGGATTTCAAATGTGAGCTTTAGCTTCTATTACGGTCAAGTGTTGCTTGATACACGACACACAGTGGGTCAAATGGCGAAAAAATTTTAAATAAGGTCACAACTTTTTATCCGTTGTGCTGAGCGGTATACATTCTGAAAAATGTCATATTCTGGAACAATTTGAGGGAGTTATTAAAAAAAAATTTAAAAAGAAAATCTATTCATATCTCAATAACGGTGTGTGTTAACATAGTAGTATATGCAAATCGGTTCGTAGATCAAAAGTTATAGCCCCTTGAAGGTAGGAGAAGTTTCAAGTTGTCTACTTTGACATCTTGTATTTCACACTGTATTAAAGATATAGTCCAACAACGACATTCTCCTGAAACCCCATTTCCTCTTCTACAACTGGTTAGAACTTTTTTTACCGCTCAATAGAAAACAGACAAAAGGTTGTGGAATTTTTCAATTTTTTCGCCGTTTGGTCCACTGTGCCATGTCGGCTCAGTCTTATCCCACCTGGTCCCTGATTGTCTAAGATAGATGTCTGCTTTAACGACTCCCAGTGGTGTTGTGATTGACACCTTCTAGAGTTCGTTGAAAGAGGATTCAGCTCTGGCTAGTTCTTCTGCTTTCTCATTCCCAACAAGACCCTTATGGCTGGGGATCCAAGTGAGAACTACTGTAGCCGCACTACCTAACTTAGCAAGTTCTTCCTTTCACTGTCTCACAAGCATTGACGAGTCTATATTCGATCTCAGTGACAAGTGAGTCGCTTGACTGTCGACGAAAATTCCTATAGAATTTGACATGTGATGATGAAGTGTGATAAAAGCTTCCATTATGGCCAGTATCTACACCTCAAGACAGCTTTAATAGGCCCTCCTAGTGTTAGGAAACATTTGATTGGTTTAACCGATTCAGAGATGTTGAACAATATCCAATTGGGGTTCGAGAATGACCTCTTATATCCTACATTCATCGATCTCAATTTCATGTCAAGCTGATTCTAGTATGAGATCCTCCCATCTCTGAAGCATATCGTAAGATTGTTAGTATTAATGAAGTCTAAAACTGGCTCACCTGTGTCGTTGACGTCCGAGCTGCCCCAAAAGTGTACCTCGCGGTTGCGTCGCAGCCGATGAGTTCGATGATGGCGTTCCAAACCTCGCTTGGTGGAGCGTCTTGCGAGTGTGCCTCATAGCAAGAGGAGATAAGCAATAGTTTTCTGTTAACTAATTCTACTCTTACTACTACAAAGTCTCTTTCACTAAATTGTGGGCATAAAAAGGCATTTATGCTGTTCTTTACCAAACGGTGAATTTTTAGAAGCTATGGAAAGTTAGAAAAAAAAAAAATATAACATGAATTTTTCCATGATTTTTAACATTAATAGCAATATCTGAATTAATAATTGCAATATGTCAACCCTACACCATGTAAACTTATACTAAACTTAAACAAACATATCTGCCTCGCTCTAGGTAAGGTTAGGTTAAATATGGTTGAAAAGAGGGCGCGGATACCAATCCGTCCCATGCCACTATGGACATACACCTATTTTTGCAAACAACTAAGCTCGCAGTTCTATGTGTCCTGTTATTACACCGAAAGCTATACTGACCTCCTGCTTACTGCTTTTAAGTAATAGCCTTTTCTTCTTACGATCCGGATCACCCCATAGAATTTTCGTCATCGTACCTACAGTTTCGCTGTTCCACAGTGTTTCATGGGACTGCGTCGATCCAAAAGGCTTCGGGTTATCCAAGTTTATTGTCAGCAGTCCTCTGGCCTTCACTGCCAAATCGTTTGTTCTTTCATTCAGGCAATCGAAAACAGATTTCAGTCCCTGGGATTTCAATGTAGATCCCAGGCGCACTCTGTCCTCTAGCTTTGATCTATCTGTATAGCATGATCCCCCAGATGGCAATACCAGAGTTCCGTCAATCCAAGACTGTGCCTCTGGCAGCAGTGTCTCGCACTCGAACTCAAGTGTCATTTCAGTTATCCGATCGAAAGCCTCTTCTAATCGACCCTGGATTCCTATCGTCGCCTCAATTATACTGCGATGGTATGGCCTGCTCCTATCCTTTATCCATTCTCCCATCGCCTTAAGTCTCACAGCCGCAACACTTAATCCATCCCCACACTTAATCTGTATGTCAATGGGTTTGATATCGCTTTAACTACAACTTAAATTGCCGCAATTAATTTTGTATGTTAACCAAATCTTTCGTATATGATGCCTTAGTTGCCGTTGCCAATGCCATCTTCCAGTTGTGCAGCAGCAACAACATAAGGCGGTAAGAGTCACCAAGCCTATAAAACTGTTCAATACTTGGAATGCTGAAACTGAAATTTTTTCTTCATTTGGATCTCTTTACACTTTCGGGAGATTTATTTTCATCAAGCTTGAAGAAGGATCTACCGGAGTTTGTACCCTAGGCTCAGCGTTATCGTTGACGTACGGGTATGTTGTTTAGTAACCGCTGCTGTTAAAATCTTTTACCTCGTTCCCATAAACGTGGGGTTCCTGAATAAAGCCTATATCTGTGTGCTTGTCGGCTATGAGAATCTGCAGGTTTTCTGTATCCTGCTTAGAATAGTTCAGGTTAATCAGCACGACCTTGATCGTCATTGTCCTTTCGCAGAGGATGTGGATGGTCCCTCCTTCTGCATGCCGTTCAGCAGCTTTTCGGCGTTGTCGATGTCATCATCATCTTCGTTACCATCCATCCGGACGCGGAGCTGCGGGCTGCCACCTCAGCTTCCGAAATAGAGAGAACTCATCCATGAATTTGATAACCGACTGCAAACCTCGCTACAGTTGAAAAGCGGCACAGAAGAGTCTATGTTGGTAAGCACATTTCCTTGCTGACAAGCAAGCAGACAATGTATGTATGATAACCCACCCTTCCTTTCATTTACAAGAGCAACCGTCACTTAGTCGTAAACGACCTCATTAGAGGGTCAATTTATATCGCTGATGTGCTGGCCTCTCAGTCCTCAATCTGCAAAAACCCTACTGGAGGCAGCAAAGCGCTTATCACTGTGAAAGAGCTTCGCTTTCTCGAACTCCTCCACAATCATCGTGTATTAATATTGTCCGTCTCGTCACGTTCACCGACGTTTATATTTGTTTGATGGCAGACCTTAGGATTTATCCGTTTATATAACAAAAGCCCCAGAATTTCAACTCAAATTTCAGTTTTGTTTTATTGGTTTTTGCTATGTATTTTTCACAGTGGGTATAGCGCAATATAGGTTATGTATATATGTATATAGGTTATGTGTATAGACTTTTTTTATGTTCACAATTTCAAGGTAAGTATAGCAATTAAGGTAAATTTTAGGGTTCAAATCTTTTAAGTTAAATCACATTTAGGGTAAGTATATATATGACAATATCTTTCTTTCTAGGCGGTAAGTATTGGTTACACAGGTAGGTATTTTCAAGGTAATGTGCAATATTGGTACTTTACAACTTTCACTTTTATTTAGGAAAATTTACACTTATGTTTTTTTGTAACTTAACTTTAGATGCAGCTATTACTTTTGTGCTTCATTTAACTTCACTTCCTATTTACTTCTTTAGTTCAATGCACTCATTTTTTCTTTTATGTACATGTGTGTTGTTGTTTTCTTTTCTTTTACTTGTAACACTGTCACGGGAGGTAAGCGAGGCGAACGAATTAATGGTCAACGAAACATTAAAAAAAGTCTGCAGTTGATGACACCCGCAGCCTCCTGTTGTCATTGGAATTCAGCGAAAAATAACAACAAAGCACCTGTAGCCAGCGGCCGCCCGCACACGTACATGTGCGTGTGTGTATGTTCATATGATGGTTGGTCCGCTAGCTACAGTGCTGAAATTTAAAATAGGACTACAGTCGACGAAAAAAGTTTAGGACTACCCTAAACATTCTCGCCCCCCGTGACAAGTGTATATTCTTCTAAAGTGCTAGCTTAGTGTCTAGGCATATTCCGGATGGGGCCAACAAAGACATAGCCAAGAGTGGTCTGGAACGCATTGACATCTCCTATGCCAGAGAAGACATGGCCATCTCTTTGTAGTCTTGGGTAAACATCACCTCCCAACTCCAAATCTACTGATGTGTTGGCTCGAGGGTCTGGGTCGGCCAAAGTGTCCTGAGCAAGATCCCGGGTCGGGTCATCTAGGAGTGGGTCTGAGTAGGGTCGGAATGGTAATGCCTCCGTGATCAGTGCATTAATTTTAAGTGCCCAGGTGCTGTTTGGATTGCGGTGCATCAGCCGAAAGGTCGTAAACCTGTTGCCCTGGTAGGTAAAGGAGCGGAGATCAAGTCGACGGAATGTGGAGTAGGCTATTCGAGACATGGTTGATGACTGATTTACCAATGCCCGAATGGTAGCCCAGGTATCAACTCCGTCCTCCGCTATGCGTACCATGGCTGTTGGAACAAACACAAGATCCCACCTGAAAGGTGGGGATGCTATTGGTGCGTGTCTGGCATTACTAGCGGGTCTGACATCATGGACGGGTCTAAAGTCATCTGCGGGTCTCTCCATATGCTCTAGCTGCGGTGCCCCATGTAACAGTGTGTGATGTCTTACGTCACACCGACGGCAGCCTGCGATGGACTGACAATCGGGAGCGAGATGGCTGCGCGCCAAGCAATTTCGGCAATACCCGCGGCGTTCCACCGTTTCATATCGCTGATATGGGGTCTGGTCTCGGAATCGGCGGCACGTACTTAACGCATGATCATCTTGACAGAGGCCGCAAGAGTACTGCCAGAATGTGGGTCTTCCGCGCCGATCTACATGATCGCGGTCGCAGCCACGATTCCGAGACAGATTTCTTTGCGGCCGGGGTTCCGCTCTTCGATCATCTCGCTGCCGCCTCTCCCTGCCTTGTTGGAGGTCATCTTCGGGCCGGGGTAAATACGCTGCCATTTCTGAAAATAAAAGTTTTGGAGGAGTACTTTGTTTTTTGATTAATGGGCGAAAACTTAGTCAGGCGGAAAAAAGTTTGACCAGTTTTGTAATGGGTCTACACAAGGTACCGTGAGAAGTTCGAACGTCGACAACACGTGTATTTTGATCAGATCCTGGATAAGTTTTTTCCACGCGACCCATTACCCAATCGGTTGGAGGAAATCTGTCGTCTCTGATTACAACTAGGTCATTCTGAGCGATATTCTCTTGCGGATACTTCCACTTAGTTCTACGATGTAGTTCTTTCAAGTATTCTGACTTCCACCTTTGACAAAAGTATTGCGAAACTATCTTTAGTCGTTTCCATCTATTGGCGAACGAGACATCCTGATCGGAAATATCAGGTTCCGCGGGTGCAAGAAGCGACGTACCAATGAGAAAGTGGCCTGGGGTCAAAGGCGATAAATCATTTGGGTCATCGCTGGCTGGACTAAGAGGTCTAGAGTTTAAACAAGCTTCTATTCGGGTCAAAATTGTAGACAATTCCTCAAACGTGAAGTTCATTTTTGGTATAAATTTGCGCAAGTGGGATTTGAACGATTTGACACCCGCCTCCCAAAGACCACCCATGTGAGGGGCACCCGGAGGTATAAATTTCCAAACAAGGTTTTGATAAACATTTAGTTGTAAAGCTTGATTTTGTAGAGTCTTTAGGAAGTCTAGGCGATCCTTCTTTAGTAATTCCGAAGCGCCTACAAAGTTTTTCCCATTATCAGAATAGATGCAGGCCGGACAACCTCTACGACCAATAAAACGTGCCAAGGCTGCTAAAAACGACTGTGTAGAGAGGTCGGTAGTTGCTTCCAAGTGTATGGCCTTTGTCGCGAAACAAACAAAAATACAGACGTATCCTTTTGTAATCACACAAGCTCGACCTGAGTAGTTTTTTATGTTAAAGGGTCCGGCAAAGTCAACCCCTGTATTGGTAAAGGGTCTTGAGAATGAAGTTCGTTCGGGTGGAAGGGATGCCATTATCTGTGATCGCAAGTGCTTTTTGTACAAAATACACGTTTTGCAATTATGTATTACTTTTTTGACAAGAGGCTTTAATCTGAATATCCAAAATTCAGACCGCAAAACCCGAGTCATAAGTTGATTCCCTCCATGAAGAGTTATTCGATGGGCAAAATCTACTAGGAGTTGGGTGAGTCTTGCATCATATGGCAAAAGAATGGGATGTCTCTCGTTATAAGTTAAAACAGAACACTGTACAAGACGCCCATTAGACCGCATTAGTCCACTGGGGTCTATGAATGGGTTAAGACTTAAAAGGCTGCTACTGGGTGAAATTCTAGTGTTTTTTTGTAAGTCGTGATATTCAGGCGCGAAATAATGTTTCTGGGTCATAATCAGTAGACGGCGTTTTACATCTTGGATTTCCTCAGCTGAGATCTCCAAAGATGAAATCCTAAAATGCGATCGGTTGGAACCCGTATTTCGCCAAATCCGTAAAACATAGCTAATCACCCTGTATGCGCGTGACAAGGAAGAAAACCTAACTAATGGGTCTTCAAAGGTTGAGGTAGCAAAGACTTTTACCGCTTTTGCCTCCAGGTTTGTGTCTTCAGGAACTTGATAAGTTGGCCATTTGTCTTTCGGAAACCTTAACCACTGTGGACCATGCCACCACAAACAATGTTCCTTTAATTCTGAAGGTGTACATCCTCTACTAGCAACGTCCGCCGGGTTGCTCTCGGAGTCTACGTGGCGCCAACTTTCATTGCCAACATTCTCTACAATTTCTGAAACACGGTTTCCAACGAATGAACTCCAAACACAAGCCGGTTTTTTAAGCCAAGATAAAACAATTGTAGAGTCAGTCCAAAACTGGGTCTTAAAATTCGAAATCTGAATATTTGAAATGGTTGCTGAAGCTAACTTTGCAAGAAGTACTGCCCCACAAAGTTCGAGTCTAGGCAATGAAATCTTTTTGATAGGGGCAACGCGGGTCTTTGCAGCGAGTAGAAAAGTGTCGATTTGGTAGTTGTCATGTTCCACCCTAATATATAATGCTGCACCATATGCCTTTTCGGAGGCATCACAGAAGCCGTGTACTTCCACTTTGGAACCAGGTGTGAAACGTATCCACCTTGGAATTTTAACCGATTCTATAGCCTCTGAGTTTTTAACAAAGTTCTGCCAATTTATCAACGTTATTGATTTTAGCGCGTCATCCCAGTCGATTTTGTCCAGCCATACTTGCTGCATGACCAGCTTTGCTACGACAACAATTGGGGCTAACCACCCGCAGGGATCAAACAATTTTGCTATGGCCGATAAAACTTCTCTTTTCGTATAAGACTGCCTGTTTTCTAGTGATGGTTGAGAAAAAGTGAAATAATCCCCAGTAATATTCCACCGGATGCCAAGAGTCTTTGTTGAGGAATCTTCAGAAAGCTCCAACCAATTTACTGGAAGAAGTTGTTCTGCCGGTAAATCTTGAATAATTTTGTGATCATTAGATGTCCATTTCATGAGCTGGAATCCAGCCGAGTTCAAGGCCGCGATTATTTCGTTTCTTGAAGTAATGGCTTCTTCAATCGTGTGAGCCCCGGCTAACACGTCATCGACATACAGATTCTCCCGAATAATCTTTGATGCACGGGGGTATGTGTCCGTCACGTCTTCCGCAAGTTGAAGAAGTGTCCGGATTGCAAGGAAAGGTGCGCAGTTTACTCCAAATGTTACGGTCAAGAGCTCAAAATCCTCAACTGGGTCTTTTGGAGATTTTCTAAAAAGTATTCTTTGGAATTGTGTCTGACGAGGGTCGAGAAGAATCTGTCTATACATTTTTGTGACATCCGCATTAAAAACGTATTTAAAAAACCGCCACTTCAAAATTTGTAAAACAAGGTCTTGTTGAAGAATGGGTCCAGAAAGCAAGTTATCATTGAGGCTTTTTTTGTTTGAAGACGGACTTGAGGCATTGAAAACTACCCTAAGTTTGGTAGTGAGTCGGTCTGGTTTAATGACAGCATGATGCGGCAAATAGTAATTCGGAGTCTTTGTTATCTCCTGTGCCGTAATTTTCCTCATGTGTCCCAGCGCCAGATATTCGAGAATGGCATTATCATATTGCTCCTTGATTTCAGGGGTCTTTTGAAGCTTTCTTTCCATTCTGTAGAATTGTGCCATTGCGATATTCCTTGAATTTCCCAACTCTTCACAATTTTTAAAAGGAAGGTTTACGACATATCTCCCGTTAGAGTTGCGTCTTACTGTGTCTTTAAAGTATTGTTCGCAAAACATGTCCTCTTCTGACCTCAAATTCTTTTTGGGGGTCTCCTCCACCTCCCAAAATCGTGTAAGTATTTTTTCTATTGATATTGTGTTATGAAGAGAAATTCGGTTACCACCCGCTGCTTCTTGTGCAATGGGTCCACCGACGATCCATCCGAAAACTGTGTTCTGTGCTAGAAGTGAACCGATTGATTTCATAGGAGATCCAATGTCAAAAATAAGAGGTCCTATGTCCATTCCTATTAGAAGGTCAACCGGTTGGCTAATGAAGAATTTCGGATCTGCCAAATCAAGATTGGTAACATCCCGAAGTTGTGCTAGGTCTAAGTTATGTGGCGGTAAATTAGAAGGAAGGGTCTTCAAGACAGGCGCCCAAACCTCCAACTCAAATCTAGGTTCTAAACGTGACCGCAAATTAAAAAGGCAAGCTTTGTTCGAAGTTTCGGCTACAATTTGGCTAAGCCCCGTGACGTGTATCAAGTTTCGTTTAGTTGGAAGACTCAACTTGTTTTTGAGTTTTTCCGTAATGAAAGTAGACTGCGATCCAGAGTCAATAATAGCCCTGGCGTCGAATAACTGTCCTCTAGATTCTATTTGCACTACGGCCGTAAAGAGTAGGGTTCCCCCCGGATGATGCCCACAAATTGGATTATCCTGAAGGGTCAAGGTTGTGATGTTATTCTGTTGTGTGTATGGTGTGGACTGTATACGAGTTGTAAAAGCTGCAGCACTAGTACTAGGTTGTACTGCCTCCCTAAATGGGTCCTGATTACGGGATTGGGTCTCTTGTCCCTTATGTAGCATTGTATGATGTCGGAAGTTGCATTCGCGGCATGAAAACTTGCTTTTACATTCCTTTACCCCGTGACTCGACGATAGACAATTGTAACACAAATGCGAAGTCTTCACAATGTGAATTCTATCATTAATGCTCTTTTCGATAAACTTTGGGCAATCTCGAATGAAATGTGTCGCCTTACAAATTTGACAACTTTGACCATTTTGATTTCGAGTCATTGTGGGTTGATTTTGGTTATTACTATTCTTTACCCTTGACGATTTGGTGTTTTGTGAAGTGCTGGTGTGAAAACTATTTACGTATTTATCCTTTCTGACATTTTCTTGCCGATTATTGTGCTTGCTATACGATGGTTTAATGTTGCTCACAGATTCGAGCGTTTTAAATTTATGGCACAGGAATTTATCAAACTCGGCCCATGTTGGGAGAATCTTACAATCCTCCAAAGAATTTTCAAACTCTTCCAAAAAGGGTCTTGGTAATTTCGCGGAGCAAAGGTAAATTAACATTGGGTCCCATTGCTTAACATCGACGCTCAGTGTCTCAAGGGTCTGTATGCAACTATTCACTGTACGTTGTAGTTTTTGAACTGAATAAGAACAATCCAACGTAACGTTCGGCAAATTGAATAAAACCTTTAGTTGTTCATTGACCTGCATTCTTCTATTCTCATAACGATTAATCAAATTTGACCAGGCTAGTATAAAACCTTCGTTGGTTAGAGGAACGTTGCTTATGATCTCCCTCGCCTCCCCTGCAGTTTTCTGGGTAAGGTGAAAGAGTTTTTCAACATTGCTTAGCTTGAAATTCTTTATATAAATGGCAGTGAAGAGGTCCCTAAATGTTGGCCAAGCTGTGTAACCTCCCTTAAATGTGTCTGTGTCGCACGGTGGGAGTCTTGAAACTGGCGTAAAGTCTGCATCCTCGGGTCTGGTTTGTTGCGTCGATTCTCTCTCCATCTTCTCTTGGGTAGCTTGATCCTTCAATGCGTTAATATCTGCATTCAATGAACCTATGACTCGCATGAAGCTTTGTCGAGCGTCTTTATAATGAGATCGAAGCTTGTTCTTATCAATGGGCGTCTCCTCTTCCGTGGGGATATGATCGCGACAATCTAAGTACGATTTTTTGACATTATCCCACAATGAATCTAACTCCACCCTTAGAGCCTCAAGACTATGTACATTATCTTCGGATCTCGCAGCGGCGAATGTGTTGTCGAAATCCACTAAATCGTTGACGCTATTTGCAAATCTATCGCGTTTAGACTTTGCCTTTTCCATTTTGTTTAAAATTTCTTGCCTCAAACTTTATTTTTTATCAAACCAAAGAATGAGAAGATAAACAAAATAGTAATCTCAGTCGGTGTATGACCACGTTCTAGAAATCTCGTTTTAGAAGGGTCAGATACCGATTTCTCGGCACAGAATGTAAAAAAGTATGCAAATTCTTCGTGTTGGGTTTCTATTTGAGGATGGAAGACGAAACAGATAACTCTCGTACAAAAACACAAAGCTGTATAGAACAAAACCGGCGAGCAATATTAAATCAAGCAATCGCAAGAGTTTCTTTAGCCAGGTACTCGTATAATTTATTTGAAAATTCCATACACAAAGCGAAAACTTTTTTAAAATATGGATTTCACGAAATTGACTTATCTTCATTTGCCAAATATAAAACGAATTACTCCTTTGCGGACCTGAGTCACTTTGCTATTCAACATAGGCAATGGTATACGTGGGGTCGAAATTAAAGTTATTTGTGAAAGCCGCTTGAAAAGTCAAAAAACGACCTGCGGTTTTAAATTATTTTTAAATTGTTTTACAAAAATATTGGAAAATGATTTCTTCTATTCACAGTACAATGACGATGTCCGTCCACAAATTTGATGCAAAAAAGGTTCCAAGCCAAAAAACGCAAGGGGTCAAAAAATAAATGAACACGCAATAAATTTGAGTCCAGGGTCAAACCATGCTTTCCGAAAAAGTTTCATATGCACGGGTCAAACAAATTTCCAATTAAATAAAGTTGCACGGGTCAAACATACAAAATATACAGGGTCAAGCAAAAAGCATGAACAATTCCATCCATACAGCAGAAGGTGGAGATTCTTCTAGCAGCACCCAATATATTTCATTGGCTTGTCGCGCCAAAAAACGAAAAAACCAGCCTGTACTCACTTTGGAACTCTTCTTGTATGTATGTGTGTGTGACGCCCGTTGGCGCTTATGTACCTGCCTCAGTACCGTTGTAGCGGTTTTTGCATTCGTTGCAAGTTCTTTCAATTTCTTGAAAGTTCTTTATGTATTTTTATGTTGTTGTTGGTTTTTCCGCACCGACGCCGCGTGTTTAATTGTTTTTCCTATTGCTCACAATGTTTTTCGCTTTTTTTGAAAATGTCCCCCTTTTTTTTTACACAACAATTATATTGGGGTTTATTTGGTTTTATAGCACAAATTTAATTTATTTATTTTGTTTTTTAAGAGGTAAGTAAATTTTTAATGTTCTACTTTAATTATCTCTTTCAAACAAAACCACAGCACTTGCACTGGTCGTCTATCCGTACATTTGATTTTTTAACAAATTCACATTCGGCTTCGAAGGACCAAAATGTTTGATGGCAGACCTTAGGATTTATCCGTTTATATAACAAAAGCCCCAGAATTTCAACTCAAATTTCAGTTTTGTTTTATTGGTTTTTGCTATGTATTTTTCACAGTGGGTATAGCGCAATATAGGTTATGTATATATGTATATAGGTTATGTGTATAGACTTTTTTTATGTTCACAATTTCAAGGTAAGTATAGCAATTAAGGTAAATTTTAGGGTTCAAATCTTTTAAGTTAAATCACATTTAGGGTAAGTATATATATGACAATATCTTTCTTTCTAGGCGGTAAGTATTGGTTACACAGGTAGGTATTTTCAAGGTAATGTGCAATATTGGTACTTTACAACTTTCACTTTTATTTAGGAAAATTTACACTTATGTTTTTTTGTAACTTAACTTTAGATGCAGCTATTACTTTTGTGCTTCATTTAACTTCACTTCCTATTTACTTCTTTAGTTCAATGCACTCATTTTTTCTTTTATGTACATGTGTGTTGTTGTTTTCTTTTCTTTTACTTGTAACACTGTCACGGGAGGTAAGCGAGGCGAACGAATTAATGGTCAACGAAACATTAAAAAAAGTCTGCAGTTGATGACACCCGCAGCCTCCTGTTGTCATTGGAATTCAGCGAAAAATAACAACAAAGCACCTGTAGCCAGCGGCCGCCCGCACACGTACATGTGCGTGTGTGTATGTTCATATGATGGTTGGTCCGCTAGCTACAGTGCTGAAATTTAAAATAGGACTACAGTCGACGAAAAAAGTTTAGGACTACCCTAAACAATATTTAACTAGGTGAACCGGGTGGATGTTAGGTGTACTCCATTCTTAAAATATTTTATTTTAGCTTGATATTCTCATGATGTCTAATTTAGGGATGTTTTCGGGGGTGAGGTGGCCCCCCAGACACTTGCCCCTGAAAAAATATCAGCATCGTGCTCTTCTCTCAAATGCCACTTATTTAAACCCCATATTGTCATTGGTTTAAAGGGATTTTACAGGATGAGGCCATGTGTCCCCCAAACACATGGCCCCAAGATTGGTTATCCAATTCATTTTCTAATCTCAAATACCTTTCATATGAGCCATATATTGGCAAGGTCGACAAATTTTTACCCTTTGGGGTGTGTTTTGGGGAAGGTGTTATGCCCTAAATACATGGTCCTACATTTGGATATCAAATTCGTATTCTACTCCCAAATACCTATATCTGGGCCCCATATTGCGATGGTCAGTAAAAAATTGCTGTTGGTGGGATATTTTGGGAAAGGGGTAGGCCCTCAGAAAATTGGTCCCGAAAGTGGGTATCAATTTTTGCTCTACCCCCCAATACCTTTTATTTAAGCCCCACATTGACATGGTCGGTAAATATGCCCAATTTAGGGGAGTTTTGGGGAGTGGGGTGGTCCCCCAAACATTAAGCCCTGAAAATATATCAGCAACGTGCTCTATTCTCATATATCTGTATATCATTTATTTGAACCCCATATTGCCATTGGCCTCAAAATTGGATATCAAATTCGTTTCCTATTTGGGGGTTGTTATGGTGGTAGGAAGTCCCCTAGACATTTGGTCCCGAATGTTGATTTCAGATTCATGTTCTACTCCCTAATACCGTTCACTTGAGCCCCATTTCTCCATAGTCGGCAAACATGACCAATTTGGGAGATGGGTGGCCACTCAGTGACTTGGAATTGAAAGTATATATCATATACGTGTTATACTCTAAAATACCTCCTATTTGAGCCTCATATTGCAATGGTCAGCAAATGCATCCTATTTGGGTGGTGTTATGGGGATTGGATTGTCCTATAAACACTTTTCCCGAATATTGTATCAGATTCATGCTTTACTTCCAAAGACCTTTCATTTGAGCCCCATATTGCTATGGTCGTAAGTTTGTTCTCTTTGGGTGATGTTCTCGGGGATGGGCGGCCCCCCAAATACTTGGTCCCATATCTGAATATCAGGTTCATATTATACACTCAAATACCTTTTATTTAAGACCCATATTGTCATGGTCAGTAAATGAGTCCTGTTTTGGGGAAGAGGTGGGCCCCCAGAAACTTGGTCCCTCATTGGGATATCAGATTCATATTCTACTCCCAAATACCTTTCATTTGAGTCCCATATTGCCATAGTTGGTAAATATGTCCGATTTAGGGGTGTTTTGGGTTTGGGGTTGTCCCCCAAACACTTGATCCGGAGATTGGATATCAGATACGTTTTCTAATCATAAATACCTTTCATTTGAGTCCCATATTGTCATGATTAGTGTATATATATTTGGTAGGTTTTGGGGTGGGGCGCCTCCCCACCCCCCCCAAGGTACCCCATCCGAAATTTGGATACCAATTTTCTTTTAGGTTATTATAAGAGAGTACACAAAATTTCGCTTAAATCGCACCACCCATTTCCGAGATCTGGCAATTCTGAAAATTAGGGTAAGGGGGATGGGTCCGCCCCCGCTTCAAAAAAATTTAGTACCCTATTTTCAACACGGGATCATTATGCATCATCTGCGAAAATTTCAAGAAAATCGGCTTGGCCGTTTCTGGGTCTATAAGGAATACACAAACAAACAAAGACAAATTGATTTTTATATATAAGATTTGAAACGTTTTTCCAATCATGACGAGAATGTATTTCGCTCTCTGGTACTGCGTGCTCCGAATTACAGCGGTCAAAAAAAGTATTCATCATTCAATGTTTTTTTTTTAATAAGTCTACAAAAGACAATTGGAATAAAAACATATTAAACTAATGATGCAGTAGTGCTTGTGTGATATATATGTACACAATTTCATTGTTTTTAAAGAAAAAAAAATAGTATTTATTGGAACAAAAAGGACCATTTTACAGCTGAACACAAAAAATTAAACAAAAAAAGTATTCATCATTGCAAAAAAACAAAAAAATAAATAACACAATTTAAAAAAATTAATACTTTGTTATTCGACCACCGCGTCTTATAACTTCTTTTAAACGGTTTGACATCGATTGGACTAATTTAGCGGTTATATTTTGGTCTATATTAGTCCATTCTGTTGAAGTATTTGTGTTTAATCAATTAATATTTGTAATTCTATAAGTAGGCCTTGCATTTAAGTTTTTCTATTGTACATAAACTTTTTTGTTCTTTGTATTTTAACTTCAATAAAATTATTCAACTCAATAGGTTATGGGCCCTCCATGACATTTAAAAAGAAAAATAAGAAATTAAATTGAAAAATTGAAAAAAAAAAAAAAAAAAAAGAAAATTTTCAATTTGTGAATAGAATTTGAACGTCAGAATCATGGAGTTTTGCAAGACCATCAAGCCGTTAACAGGAGAATGCGATTGGGCAATTTGGAAGAGAAAAGTCAAAGATCTCCTAGATTTTTATGAAGGAGCTCTGGATGTGGTTTCAAGAAAAATTACAAAGCCAGAACCTTTAAAAGAGGGAGCAACTGAAGCTGTAGTGAAAGATTACAATACTCGGTCTGCGTTTTACAGGAAAACGAACGGTCTCGCCAAAACCCTTATTGCTAGTACCATATCTGATGAGATATATATGAAGGTAATGGACAAAGAATCGGCAGCAGATGTTTGGGAAACATTACACCAACAATTTGAAGCAACATCCAAGGACCAGCTGTTCAAGATGTGCACAGAACTTTTCTCATTTGAGTGGGTTGAAAATTTGGATGTTTCAACGCACATTTCGAAGCTTAAAAGTCTGTGGACAGAAATTAACGCGGGTTTGGAATTAAAAGGTAATCAGAAACTTCCAGAACTGCTTCTTATTTGCAAGATTCTGCATGTGCTACCATCATCGTTCAAAATGTTCAAATCGAGTTGGATGATGATAACTCGGGATGAGGATAAGTCTTTAGACGAACTTATTATGCAGCTTTGCCTATACGAACGCAACTTCAAGAAGCCTGGTGATGTTGGAGATCAAGAAGCTTTAGTCATCAATGAGAAGTACTCCAAAATCAAGAACGCTAGTTCTAAAAAGGACAGTATTTGCCATTACTGTAAGAAGAAAGGCCATTGGATAAAAGAATGTCGCAAGTGGATTGCAGATGGCAAGCCTTCCAAGTCACAACAAGTTAAGAATCATACACACGTGGCACTACATGCGATGTCAAATGAAGTAAACATCGCAGATTCAAGTTTGGAATGGTGGTTCGACAACGGTGCAACAAAACATGTTACCAATTCAGATAAGTATTTTGTGGAATACGAAGAATTTGAACAACCCAATTCAATACAGTCTGCAGGAAAAGAGTGTTTAAAAGCCATTGGGAAGGGAAAAATAGAGATGTTATCGAAAGTCAACAATAAGGAAAGAATTGTAACTCTAAACGATGTATGGTATGTTCCAACCATATCTCGAAACCTTTTTTCGATTTTAGCTGCACACGATAGAAATCCAAATAGCAAATTTACATCTACCACAAAAGAATGCAAAATGTACATCGATGGAGAACTTGTGGTACATGGTCAACGAGAAATCAATGGATCACTATACAAGCTTAATGTCCGTCCAAATTCACACACACAGATTACATCCCTGCTTGAAGAAAAGTCGGTGTTACAGTTATACCACGAACGCTGGGGACATCAGGACTATCGTCATGTTAAAATGAAGCTTCAAAAAGATATGGGAATTTCAGTGAAGAATACAAATGAACATTGTGAACCATGCATTTTTGGAAAGTCTTCTAGAAAACCTTTTGGAAGACGTGAGGCTGCTAGTGAACCTGGGGAAATAGTATCAACAGATGTATGTGGCCCTTTTCCACCTTCATTCAGAGGATACAGGTACCTTGTAGTATTTAAAGATCATTATACCAAATACCGATATGGGTATTTCTTAAAACAAAAATCAGAAGTGAAAGATTCGCTTAAAGAGATGTTGATTCACGCAAAATGTCAAGGTCACACTGTAAAAACGTTAATCAGCGACAACGGTGGTGAATTTGACAACGATGACGTCAGAAAAATTCTTGCTCAGCATGGAGTTACTTATAAGTTGACTGCACCATATACCCCGCAGCAAAATGGGTGTGCTGAAAGAGAGAATAGAACGATCGTAGAAATGGCAAGGACTTTCAAGTACGCAAATAAGGATATTGAATTTCCAGAATCACTATGGTGTGAATTTGTGAAATCAGCAATATATATTTTAAACAGAACAGGAAAGTCATCTGAAGCGGATATTAGCCCATTCGAAAAATGGTATGGTAAGAAACCTAGAATCCGACATTTGCGAATCATTGCGTCAACATGTTATATGCACATTCCAAGTCAAAAGCGAAAGAAAATGGACAAAAAGGCTGAAAAGGGATACCTGGTAGGATATGATGGAGACGAGCGATATCGTATTTATATACCAGAAAGGAAAGATGTTCGTGTTTCGAGAGATGTTAAATTTATGGAGAAAACAAATAATAATCGCTTAGAAGAAAAAAGCCCAATAAAATCCAACGTAAATCCTGGTGCACAACGTATTGATTTGTCAAAGATTAGACGTTTCAATGATTTAATTCAAGATGGTGAAATTCAGAATGAAGAGCCGGATATAAACATTGAACCACAAGATGATCAATTAGCCAAAGATTCACCAAATTTAGAAGAACAAAATTATGATCCTACGAGCAACAATCCTGAAGGTAATTTAGAGAGAAATGAAAAATCTGACAGTGAGTTTGAAGATGCTTTATCAGGAAGCAATGATAGACAAGAATCTGAAGAAGAAAATTGCAATTACAGGAAATTAAGAAATAGGAAAGTAATAATTTCAAAAACAACTCATGACGAATTGGCTATGATTTCCCAAGAGTTTGTTAATAGCATTGAAACTCCAAATTCATATTCTGAAGCTACTAAAGGCGACCAAAGATCAGAGTGGTTAGCAGCCATGGAAAAGGAAATGAACTCGTTAATAGAAAACAAAACATGGGTACTTACCGAACTTCCGAAGGGTGCTAAAGCTCTCCCATCAAAATGGGTTTACAAAGTAAAAACCAAAGCGGATGGCAGTGTGGATACCTTCAAGGCGAGACTAGTCATTAAAGGGTATAATCAAACAAAAGGACTTGATTATGACCAAACTTTTAGTCCGGTAGCAAGGATGTCCACAATTCGGTCTCTCTTAAGTGTTGCAGTTACAGAAAATATACACTTAGCACAGTTCGATGTTTCGACTGCCTTCCTTTATGGAGAGTTGGACGAAACTATTTTCATGAAACAGCCAAAAGGATTTGATGACGGAACAAATCGAGTTTGTTCTCTAAAAAGAAGTCTGTATGGTCTTAAGCAAGCACCAAGGTGTTGGAATACTAGAATGCGAAATTTTTTAACCAAACTGGGATTTAAGACAAGCTCAGCTGATTGTTGTTTATACACAAGAGAAAAACATGGAAAGAAAGTAATTCTTGCTCTGTATGTAGATGACGGTTTAGTTGCTGCGTCGGATTTTAAAGACTTGAAGATATTTCTAGATGAACTTAAAGCCGAATTCAAAATTACACAAAAATATGCCGATTACTTTCTTGGTTTAGAAATTAAAAAGTCGGATGATTCTGTAAAGATAAGTCAAAAGTCATATGCTAAGAAAATTTTGGAGAAATTTAACTTCTCTGAATGTAGAGCAGTATCAACTCCGATGGAAAATATAGCTACCGTTGTAGAAGTTCAAAAATCAACAAATGATTTTCCATATCGTCAAGCAGTTGGAGCAATAATGTATTTAATGTTGGGAACTAGGCCAGATTTGGCATTTAGTGTTGGTGTTCTGTCAAGAGCTCTGGAATCCCCTACAAGTGAAGATGTACAAAGACTTAAGCGAGTTCTTCGTTACATTGCTGGCACCCTTGACTATGGAATAATTTACAAAACGAACGGTGAAAAGAAATTGGAATGCTACAGTGACGCAGATTATGGAGGCTGTACGAGCACAGGACGATCAACAACTGGAGTAGTGGCATGTTATGCAGGCAGTCCTATATCATGGATAAGTCAAAGACAGCCAACCGTATCTACCTCAACAACCGAAGCTGAAATCATAGCAGCGAGTGAGGCCGCTAAGGAATTGATGTGGTTGAAAAGCCTATTCAATGACTTAACTAATTATAATGAAGTACCAGTAATACACATTGATAACACTGCTGCTATCCGATTATCTCAAAATCCTGAGTTTCACAAGAGAACGAAGCATATTTCTTTAAAGCACTTCTTCATTCGTGAAAAGGTAATTGAAGGCGAAGTTTCGGTATCACAAATCTCAACTGAATATCAAATTGCAGACATGATGACCAAGCCGTTACCAAAGCTTCGATTGCATCACTTCATCAATCTTCTCAATATTAATTATTTAAACAAGGGGAAGTGTTGAAGTATTTGTGTTTAATCAATTAATATTTGTAATTCTATAAGTAGGCCTTGCATTTAAGTTTTTCTATTGTACATAAACTTTTTTGTTCTTTGTATTTTAACTTCAATAAAATTATTCAACTCAATACATTCCTCCATTATCACCTGTTGCATTTGACTCTTGCTCGAAAAATTGCGCGTTCTCAATTTGCGTTCGAGATGTTCCCAAAGATGTTCAATTGGGTTCAAGTCGGGACTTTGAGGAGGAGTTTTAATGAATTTGGGGCAGTTATACAGCATCCACATCTTGGTATTTAAAGCAGAATGTTTGGGGTCATTATCTTGATAATATTGAAAGTTATTACCAAGCCCAAGTTTTACAGCACTATCTTTTAAATTCCTCTTTAAAATGTCAATGTAATACTTATGATCCATTACTCCATTAATAATTTCAAGATTTCCCGCTCCTGAAGCCGCCATACACCCCCAAACCATTAAACCACCTCCACCATGTTTTACAGTAGCAACTGTGTTTCGTTCTTCAAGCTCTGTATTTGGTTTTCTGTACACTATGACCTTTCCATCGCACCCAAAAAGATTAAACTTGCTCTCGTCTGCAAAAATGACTGTTTTCCAAAATGATTCGGGCTGTTTTACATACATTTTTGCGAAGTTTAGCCTTTTCACTCGGTTTATTTTATTTATAAAGGGCTACTTACGTGCAGTTCTTCCTCTGTAACTATGCCTTTTGAGTGTATTTCGAATTGTTTGTGTAGTAACTTCCTTCCCTAAATATTCCATAGTGTTTTTACGAAGAATGGTCGCATTTGTCTTCGGAGTTTTCTGAACTTGCCGCACTAGCCAACGCACATCTCCAACTGAAAGTGCTTTTGGTCGACCAGATCTTGGTTTATTGTCAACAGTTTTCGTTTCTGTCCACTTTCTGATGATGGATTGTATAGTAGATCGTGGTCTATTTAATATTTCACTGATAGTTTTTTGAGTTAAACCATTCCTGTGGTGTTTTATTATCAAAACTTTTACCTCATCAGAAACCTCGTTTTGCTTACGACCCATTTTGACAAAAACTATATTTTCAATGAAATTAAATATTTGCTGTCAAGGGCAAAGCCTCCTTTACTAAATAAAACAGAAAAGGGGGATTCCCAAATAATATTTGAATTTGACTTTGATGATAGCACATCAATGATGAATACTTTTTTTGTTCTGTTTTTGGTGTTATTATATAAAATTGCATTTTTTGCGCTAATTAAATTTATTTTTTGAATTTATTTTAAAACATATTACGAAAAATAAACTATTGCATAAAACTGCATTATTTGTTTACTTTAAATTTTCTTCAATTACCCAAAATAAGTGAATTTATTATCAATTTTGCTAATGATGAATACTTTTTTTGACCGCTGTACATAAACTTTTTCTACTTGTGCTGTTTTTGCCAACGTTACACCAAATTGTCAGATCTAGTTCCTGCCTGAAGGGTAAAAGTTCCGGTCTTTCTCGGAGGTTTTAGTGTAGTTATAGTTTTTCGATTAAATTGACTCATTTTTGTTCCCACAAGTAATCCACAAGGAGTTGGTCCGTCACGCGCAGAGGCGTCTTGCGGCGACTGGGCAAAGTAACTACAAGCAACCCGTACCGTACCGTCGAAGGGAAGTTTCTAGCGACCAGCTTCTTTAGGTACTAGCTGACCATTCAGATCCTCAGAACAACTCCTTCGCCACCACGATCTAGAGTATCAACTATGATATAGCATCCCTCTGCTTACGAATGTCTATGGCTGTAATAACCACTAAATTCCCAGAACACCACTACTTTTGGCTGTTTAAATATTTAATTCTTATCGTTACAATCTGAGAAAAATACTTCCAAACTTCAATACATAGCGTTCCAAGCGCCTCTATCTTCTGCGCTCATTCTAAAATCTCTGACACGTTTCGAGGTGTTTCCCACCACTTCATCTTTCCATCGGACTTTTGGTCTTCCCGGTTTGCGTGTACCACCGTGTTTGCCTTCAAAATACTTCATTGCTGGAGTTTCATCATCCATTCTGACAACATGACCTAGCCAACTATGCTATCGTCGTCATACCGATCATACAGCTCGTGGTTCATACGTCGCCTATATTCTCCATTAACGCAAACTGGCCCATATATTTTACGAAGAATCTTTCTCTCAAATACTCCAAGCACTGCCTCATCTGCTTTCACAAGTATCCATGCTTCAGAACCATATAACAGCACGGGTAGTATCGGTGTCTTGTAAAGTGTAATCTTTGTCTGTGGCCTTGTTTCTAAACTACTTACTTAGTCCAAAGTAGCATTTGTTTGCCAATATTATTCTTCGCTTAATCTCAAAACTGGTGTCCTTCGTTTCGGCTACGGCGATACCGTGGTAGATAAAGTTACTGACTATCTCAAAGTTGCGGTTCCCAATTTTCTCCATTTTCTTTATCTGCTCGGTTGTGCAAGGCTTTTTGGGAGTTGAAACCATCCATTTCGTTTAATTCTTTTAAAGGCAGCAGTTACTACTTCCGGTGACCGACCTATGATATCAATGTCGTCGGCATAGGCGAGTAGCATGTGTTCTCTTGTGATTAGTGTGCCATATCTATTCACATCTGCATCTCGTACAATCTTCTCCAACTGAATATTAAAGAGATCACACGATAGGCTGTCTCCTTGTCCGAAGCCTCGTAAATGGTTCGGAAAGATTCTTTCCTATTCTTACTGAGGAACGTGTATCAGCAAATGTCATCCTACAGAGTCTTATTAATTTTGCAGAGATACCAAACTCAGACATGGCTTGAAATACCTTTGAACGTAAAGGAGTATCGAAGGCGGCTTTGTAGTCAACAAAGAGATGGTAGGTGTTGATTTTTCCTTCTCGTGTCTTTTCCAGGATTTGGCGCAGTGTGAATTTCTGGACCAGGGTGGATTTACCAGGTCTAAAGCCGCATTAATAGGGCCCAATTATCTCATTGATTTTAGGTTTTAATCTTTCACACAGTACGCTCGAGAGTATCTTGTATGCGATGGGGAGGAGACTTATTCCTCTGTAGTTGGCACATTACGTCTTGTCTCATTTCTTGTGTAAGGGACATAATATGCTGAGGTTCCAATCATCGGGTATGCGTTCTTCTAGCCAGATTGCGCAGATAAGCAGATGCATACGCCTCATCAGCGTGTCGTCTTAAATAGTTCAGCAGCAGTGACCCGACAAAAGAACAACAAGGCAGCAGGAGCCGGCGGGTTACCCGCTGAACTATTCTAAGGAAGGCTGTCTTCGTTTTTCAATGTCTTTTATTTTTTCTTTCCAGGTTCAGTAGCTTTGGTATTTGAACATATATCACTGGATGATCGGGGTAACTGGACATGCGAAGGCAGTGCCAAAGGGATTAAGGATAGAAAGACTTTTGAACTATCGGTTTATCGTAAGTATAGCAAAAATTCTACTTAATCCAATTCTTGTCTATACTTTTACTATACTTTTTTTCTGATTTATGCACTGAAAACAATTGTTGCGCCATTTGTTTTTTATACCCTCCACCATAAGATGGGGGGTATACTAATTTCGTCATTCTGATTGTAACTACTCGAAATATTCGTCTGAGACCCCATAAAGTATATATATTCTTGATCGTCGCGACATTTTATGTCGATCTAGCCATGTCCGTCCGTCTGTCCGTCCGTCCGTCCGTCCGTCCGTCCGTCCGTCTGTCTGTCGAAAGCACGCTAACTTCCGAAGGAGTAAAGCTAGCCGCTTGAAATTTTGCACAAATACTTCTTATTAGTGTAGGTCGGTTGGTATTGTAAATGGGCCATATCGGTCCATGTTTTGATATAGCTGCCATATAAACCGATCTTGGGTCTTGACTTCTTGAGCCTCTAGAGTGCGCAATTCTTATCCGATTGAAATGAAATTTTGCACGACGTGTTTTGTTATGATATCCAACAACTTTGCCAAGTATGGTTCAAATCGGTCCATAACCTGATATAGCTGCCATATAAACCGATCTTGGGTCTTGACTTCTTGAGCCTCTAGAGTGCGCAATTTTTATCGGATTGGAATGAAATTTTGCACGGCGTGTTTCGTTATTGTATCCAACAACGTTGCCGAGTATGGTTCAAATCGGTCCATAACCTGATATAGCTGCTATATAAACCGATCTTGGGTCTTGACTTCTTGAGCCTCTAGAGTGCGCAATTCTTATCCGATTGGAATGACATTTTGCACGACATGTTTTGTTACGATATCTAACAACTGTGCCAAGTATGTTTCAAATCGGTCCATAACCTGATATAGCTGTCATATAAACCGATCTAGGGTCTTGACTTCCTGAGCCTCTAGAGGGCGCAATTCCTATCGGATTTGAATGAATTTTGGCACGTAGTATTTTGTTATGATATCCAACAACTGTGCCAAATATGGTTCGAATGGGTTCAAAACCTGATATAGCTGTCATATAAACAGATCTGGGGACTTGACTTCTTGAGTTTCTAGAGGGCGCAATTCCTATCCGATTTGGCTGAAATTTCGCAAGACGTTTTTTATTGTTACTTTGAACAATTATGTCAAATAAAGTACAAGTCGGTTCATAACCTGATATAGCTGCCATATAAACCGATCTGGGATCTTGACTTCTTGAGCCTCTAGAGGTCGCAATTATTATCCGATTTGCCTGAAATTTTGTACGACGGATTCTTTTATGACCATCAACATACGTGTTTATTATGGTCTGAATCTGTCCATAGCCCCATACAGCTCCCATATAAATCGATCTCTCTATTTTACTTTTTGAGCACACAAGGAGCGCAATTCTTATTTGAATTGGCTGACATTTTACACAGGTCTCCAACATATAATTTAATTGTGGTCCAAACCGGACCATATCTTGATATCGCTCTAATAGCAGAGCAAATCTTTTCTTATATCCTTTTTTTTTTTTGCCTAGGAAGAGATACCGGGAAAAGAACTCGACGAATGCGATCCATGGTGGAGGGTATATAAGATTCGGCCCGGCCGAACTTAGCACGCTTTTACTTGTTATTATTTCGTTTAGCTTTCTGCTCGTTAGTGGTTAAGGTTGGGACCTATTATCCCCATAAGCTTTGACAACTAACCAGCTGAGGCTTAACACTTTTTATTAGAACTTTCTTTTTAAGCTTCTTTTGTGTTTACATTTTCAGCGCTGTTGCTCACATTCAGTGTTTGTTTTGTTCTTCTTTTGTTTCTGGTGCATCCATTATCTGCCATTGTTGACAATTGTATGACCATCTTGGTGTTATCCTTATTGTCCAGATTCAGCCAAGGGCTTACTTCCAGGCAGCATCCCCACTGCAACAAAAACAGCTTCACACCCTGTTTGCTTTAAAATCTGTTTTGTTTTGCTTTCATTTATCATTCAACGCTACCTTCTTTTGTTTACCTTTGTCATTGATGATGATGACGATGACGACGATGATGATGGTATAGCTTTTCTACTTGTCTTTTGTCTCCATTGTTTTTCAAACAGAGAAAATCTCCTTCGACAAAGTTGAAATGGTACAATCTGCCCGAAATGGTCGAGATGCCAAGGTTTATTGCAAAGTGAGAGCTGAGCCAGCGCCAACAATTTCATGGCAATTCAATGGAGAGTTCATACCGAGTAAGTGACCACACAAGTTGGAATTATATTTTTGCTTTACAGGCAAGAGTTTATAGAGGAGCCATACGTAACGGTCTCTGCAATCCTCTTTGTGTAATGTAATTAGGTTTATCAAACTGCGCCGAAAAAGAATGTTTGGATTAACTTTTAATTGTTTTCCCAAATAATTGCTTAACATTTTGGCAGAACTTTGAAAGGTGTTTTTTTATATATAAGAAGAAGAAAATCATGTTTTGTAACTCAATCGAAGATTAGCGTGAGTGGACATGAAATGGATTGGGTTCGCTTTCTGGGCGTTATCCTTTATAGCGAACGTACATTAATTGCCCACATTTCATATATTATAAACATATCGTATTTGACCACTTAAATTCCAGTCGAAACCTGATAAGTGAAAGCTAAAACTACAACAATTTGGTTTCACTTATCCGTTTCAGTTTAGCATAGTCTCAGCTATGCGGATAAATTCAAGCGAATTTTCCAGTTAAGTTACAAATACCCAAGAACACTTAATATTGGTAACACCGCTACCTTTGTTAATAGGATTAGGGAGGAGGTATTCGATGTGACGATATGTTCGGAAAATCTAATCGATGAGGTTCAGGATTGGTGGGTCTCCATGGAAAACTCTTTCTCTGACCAGTTGAAAACCAAAATTCGGAAGGCTACTCAGAAGACGAGTTGGGCAAGATAATTTAGATTGTCCAATAATAGAAGACATTGACGAAAATGTCAACAGGATTACGACAGCACTGGTGGGATCCTTCGAAGATAGTTGTTCTCTTCGGGGAAGGAAATCAGCCCAAGAAAAACCCTGGATGACCGTCGTAAAAAAGCAGAAGAGATACAACAAGAGAGATACAACAAGATTACCAGAGCGGCAAAACGTGCCTCTTGGAAGCTTTTCTGTGAAGAGGTCGATAGCGCCAGATAAACAAGTAAAAAGGCGTTAAGTTCGGCCGGGCCGAACTTTGAATACCCACCACCTCGGGTATATATGTAAACCTCCTTTCTTTAAAATCCGGTGAAAATTGCATACATTATGTCCCACAGCAGTTATATAGAAATATATTCCGATTTGGACCAAATACTAATAAGTATAGTAGCTATATCTAAAAATAAACCGATCTGAACAATATACAACACGAATGTCGAAAAGCCTAACATAAGTTACTGTGTCAAATTTCAGTGAAATCGAATTTTTATGGCGCCTTTTATAGGCTCAAAACCTTAAATCGAGAGATCGGTCTATATGACAGCTATACCCAAATCTGGACCGACTTGGGACAAACTGAAAAAGGATGTCGAAGGTCCTAACAAAACTCACTGTCCCAAATTTCGGCGAAATCGCATAATAAATGCGCCTTTTATGGGCCCAAAACCTTAAATCGAGAGATCGGTCTATATGGCAGCTATATTCAAATCTGGACCGATCTGGGCCAAATTGAGGAAGGACGTCGAAGAGCCTAATCAAACTCACTGTCTCAAATTTCAACGACATCAGACAGAAAATGCGCCTTTTATGGCCCCAAAACCTTAAATCGAAAGATCGGTCTATATAGCAGCTATATCCAAATCTGAACCGATCAGAGCCAAATTAAAGTAAGATGTCGAAGGCCTGTCCAAAATTCCAGCAAAATATGATTATAAATGTGGCTTTTATGAGCCTTAGACCCTATATCGGAAGATCGGTCTATATGGCAGCTATATCCAAATCTGGACCGATCTGGGCCAAGTTAACGAAGGATGCCGAAGGGCCTTACACAACTCACTGTCCCAAATTTCAGCATAATCGGATAATAAATGTGGCTTTTATGGACCTAAAACCCTAAATCGGAGGATCGGTCTATATGGGGTCTATATCAAGATATAGTCCGATATAGTCCATCTTCGAACTTAACCTGCTTATGGACAAAAAAGAATCTGCAAAGTTTCAGCTCAATATCTCTATATTTAAAAACTATAGCGCGATTTCAACAGACAGACGGACGGACGTGGCTAGATCGTCTTTGATTTTTACGCTGATCAAGAATATATATACTTTATAAGGTCGGAAATGGATATTTCGATGTGTTGCAAAGGGCATGACAAAATAAATATACCCCTATCCTTCGGTGGTAGGTATAAAAACTTTCTCTCATAAACCCATGTCCAAACTGAAACTTTAGCAGACGACATGGGAGCATGAGCAGAGACAACGGAGGACATTTTAAGGCTTTTTATGAAAAGCAATTTTCCACAGGATACGACAGAATCTTGAAATGATGACGTTGATCGATCATTTGGCCAATATTTAGGAGACTACCCTGCCCGAGGTTGTTTTTTTTGCCACTCCTATGGGTGATCACCACAAATGACCTATTACGGATGCTAACTGAGGAGGGATTTGAACCCGTGTGCTACGCAGACGATGTTATAATACACCTAAGGGATAAGAATCCAAACGAGCTATGCAGAAGGGCCGAAAAGGTCTTGCATATGGCATATGACTGGCCTAGACCCAGATGTCTTAATGAATGTCCAGAGAAGACTGAAATATGCCTGTTCACGAGGAAGACGAAGGTGGGCGAATTTAACGCACCATGTTTCCTCAATAAGACGATTTCGATATCTGACAAGGTCAAATACTTAGGTGTGATATTGGATAGGAAACTGAATTGGAAGTGTCACATTCAGGAGCGTACTGAGAAGGCTCACAAATGTTGGGCACTATGTAGACGGGCTGTAGGCTCGAAATGGGGCCTGAATCCGAGGATAGTCCACTGGCTCCACAGGAGCGTGATTAGACCAATACTTACTTACGTCTGAGTAGTTTGGTGGACTGCTATGGAGATAAAATGTGCAACATAAGTACCATACAACAGGTTCAGAGAACATGTTGTCTTGGCATAGGCGGAGCGATGAGGATTACGCCCACTAGAGCACTGGAGAATGTTCTAGATATCCGACCCATTTACATACAGTTTAAGTGTGAGGCTGGATTGAGGATGGGAACAACTCATACCATCACGGTATAATCGAGGCGACTATAGGAAACCTGGAAGGATGGGAAGAGATTTCCGATCGGATACCTGAGATGAACCTTGAAGTCGAGTGCGGGGCACAACTGCCATCGGCACAGTCTTGGATTGACGGAACCCTAGCATTGTCATCTGGAAGATCATGTTAACGAATGGACCAAAGCTAGAGGACAGAGTGGGCCTGGGGATATACATTGAGAACCCAGGGACTGAGATCTGTTTTAGACTGCCTGACCATAATTCGGTCCTGCAGGCGGTGATCCGGGCGATCACGAAATGTGTGAGTTGGTTTGGTGCTATCGCGAGGACATCGAGTGTGAACATCTTTACCGACAGTAAATAGGCCATGAGGGCAATAACAACCGGGACGGCTAGGTCACGAACAGTCTTGCAGTGTAAGAAGGAGATTAACGCCTTCTCTGAAGATGGCAAATTCCGTATCGTTTGGGTATCGGGCCATAACGGAGTAAGGGGAAATGAAAGGGCAGACGATTTGGCGGTGAAACCCAGAGAACTGCCGTCAATAAACTTGGTTTACCCGATGCCTTTCGGGTCGACGCAGTCCGAGTTAAGGAAGTGGGCGACGAATGCGCATGCAACATTGTGGAACTGCGAAACGGTCGGTAGAACGGTGAAAATCCTATGGGATTTTCCATATCTGACAAAGATGGATTCCAAATCGCCATATTTAGTAAATTGGCTGTGCCAATTTATACCGACACGGGATAACAGCTTTGCTAAAAATTACCGGGCACGTCCACAGGTTGCGGATAGTGAATAGCTTCGTTTTTATGCGGAGTGGCTGCAAATGCATCCGCAGGGCAGTCAGTCAGGTGACACTGGCTCTTATATAAATACTGAGTGTCAATGATACTCGGGATGAAAAGGCGAGTTGTTAGCGCCTTCAAATAAGCAATGGCCAACATCAGTGTCTGTTCCCAGGTTAGAGGCGGCTGGAGGCAAGCGTCAGATCTTGGAGCAAGCGGCTCGCGACATCGAGGTATACACGTGCGATCCCACAAACCAATGCAGCTGAGGCGCTAGGAAAGTAACCCGCCCCCGGAAAATTATAAGATCTACTCTAAGAAATAAAAGAATAGTAAGCACGAACTCCCCTAACGTTGAAGATCCACGCAAATCAAAAAGGGGGCAATAATGTGCGGATCTGCAGCTGGGATGTCCACACTTTCCATAGAGAAGGTGCAGTATACGCTCTGGCGGATGTATTAGGGAAGTACAAGGCAAATATTACCGCCTTACCAGAAGTGCGATGGACCGAGACACAACAACACCAAACGGTGACGAACTATACAATAGCTGCCATGATACGAGGCATAAATTTGGCTGTGGATTTGTGGTTAGTTGGAGGCTGTAACACGTTGTCTCCAGCTTTACTCCGGTGGCTAGCCACAACCTGCATAAAAGCCAAATTTTTCAACACCAGCATTATTTGAGCGCATGCCCCGACGAAAGCTGAGGACGAACCGATCAAAGATATTTTCTACAAGCGTCAAGAAAGAGAGAATACGACCGACCATGACTTTAAAATCGTTCTGGGAGATTTTAATGCGAAGATAGGGAAGGAAAACACATCGACCGATAATGGGTTGAGGCCAATAGATTTCGCCGCGGTAAAAAACATGCAGGAGAGATATCGGGAGAAAAGGAGAGAGGAGAAACGTCTATTCCGCAGAAAGACAAAGGAAATGGAAAGACGTGAGTGTTAGCGTATTGAGACATAAAGGAGTCAGAATGAAATCCGGAAATTCAGCCAAAGAATTTAACATCAAACCGATGGCTTTGGTACTGGCACATCCTCTTGCAGAGGCAAAGAAGGAAATCTAGTAACTGACACAGATAGTGTGCTGGTGATATGGAAAGAACATTTTACCCAAGAACCAAACCTTGATGAACAGCAAGGCAGCAGGAGCCGACGCATAGTGAGATGAAAAAAAAAAATAAATTGGAAATAAGTCTGCTATTTCCAAACGAATAAAGATATATTCATGATATATTCACATGGTTATAGCTGAGGTGTTATCCAGTTTGTATGCAAAATTTCAGGATTGTAGAAGGCAAAGTGGCCCATTGGTGGGCCTTCAAAGTTGGTCACCTCGGTCCTACGAAATTTTGTCCGGGCTGTGAAAAGCACATTTATGGTCTGCATTTAAACTGGATAGCACCTCAGCTATAACCATTAAGATATCTCTATCCGTTTCGAAATAGCAGACTTATTTTCACTTGTTTTTTTTCATCCCACTGTGCGACGGGTTACCCGCTGAACTATTTGCCTGCATGATCTCGCTAGAAAAAGGGATACCCGATGATTGGAACCTCAGCATACTATTATGTACTATGCCTTCTAGTTCCCACCATTGAATCATCCAAATCGCTTTAAAAAGCCCAACAACTTGCAAATGTTCACATCCGCTAAATCAGACAGGTTCTTAAAAAAATGAGAACCTAAAGTGAAACTCTTTCTGACTGCCAGTACGGGACACACACACACAGAAGATGTTCTATAATGTCTTCTTCTGAAGACAAACTGCAAAATCTACCAACAAAACAAGATATTGAGGAGGTCAAGGCGGGCATATCATGGGCAACATCAGAGATTTCAGATCTCAAGGCAGAAAATGCAAAATTGAAAATGGAATTAGAGCTTCTGAAAAATAAAATTGAGAATAACGACCGTAGCATAAGATGGTTAGAGAATCAGGTCAGCAATACAAAACTTGTTTTTAAGGGAATTGTGAACGAAAAACCCGCAATAAACCCGGTTGTTAAGCTGTGCACTGAAAAACTGCAAATAACACCAGCCATAAAATCAGCTAAAACTATATTTGAACGAGGAAATGTGCAAACGGTGGTAGTAGAATTCGATAATGAAACTGTTGCATCAGAAGTACTTCAAAAAACAAGATTTTTATCCGGAACTTCAATCTATGTAGATCGAGATCTATGTCCAAGAAGACAGCGAAACAAGGTTGCAATGCTTTTAGTACGGAAGGATATTCTCCAGGAATCTAAAAAACATAAAATAAAAGTAAGGGATGATAAAATGAAAATAAAAGATTATTGGTTCACATGGAACAACAACAACATTTTAACGTGTGGAAAAAGGAATGCTGAAATAGTTCTCAAAGAACTCTATGGCGAAGAATTATCCAGAACCAACTTTGACACAATTTTTGATGAGATTCAGTCAAAAAACTACTAAGATTAAATTCTAATCAGATTAGCCAAACTGTCGAGCAGAAAAATTGTAATTTAGAGCTAAAAATAATATCTTACAATATAAATGGTTTGGCAAACAAATATATGTTCCCAATATTCTTCACTTTTTTAAATGATTTTGATATAATTATTCTATTGGAAACACATCTCACAATCGAAAACACTAAACAAGCAGAGAAATATTTTCCAAATCACGATATTGACTGGGTATATGCAACAAGGGCAAGTAGATATGGAAGAGCAATTGGTGGGGTAATGATAGCTATCAAACGGTCAATCAAGGGAAACTATCTACAATATGAATTCGTTATGTTTTCTGGAATAAAAGCATTATATTTAAAGCTAGGCCAACTTAAATTCTGGATGCTACCATTGTATTTACGCAGTGTAAATTGGACCAACGATTTTACTGCAGTGAAACGAATAATTGAAGAAGACCCATGCAAAGATGTGATAATGATAGGTGATATGAATATCCGCATTGGAAGCAGTCAACAAGAAATAGTTTCGCTATTTAGAGAATCTTTCTCTGCAGGCATGAAGATAAGAAAATCGATGGATAAGGAAATTAATAGCAAAGGGCGCACATATCTGGAGTTCTGCAATGACAACAACTTAGTAATACTAAATGGCCAGACAAAAGGAGATGAAGATGGCAACTTTACTTTTGTGAGTACGGTTGGCGAGTCGGTTAATGACATATGTGCTATGTCTTCCAGTTTACTACAATATGTGGACAATTTTGCTGTCGAAGAAAACATTTGGTCTGACCATCTCCCCATTTCTTTGAAAATGAAATTTAATATAAACGGAACTGTTACAAACAGACTAAAGCTCTTACCAAAACTCTCTTGGAAAGACAACGACAAAAACAACTACCAAACAATGCTGAACATAAATCTTCAAAATGTCTTGAATACCCACGAAGTTCACAACCTTAAGGATCTGACAGACATCATAGTAAAATCATCTGTAACCACAGATAATCATAGCTACAAGCCAAAGGAGAAGTGGTATACTGAAAGATGTCATTGGGCGAGGAAAAAAGTCTTTAAAAGCTTGAGGAAATTTAAGAAAAGTAGCAATGAATGTAATAAACAACAATACCTGCAAGCACAACGTATATATAAAATGATATGCGTAACGAGCAAAAAGGCTTATTACAGCATGATTAGCGAACAAATCAACAATATTAAAAACAGTAAAGAATGGTGGAAATTAGTACGGGAGATTAATAATAACCAATTTCATATAGGCCCGAATATATCTGCGTCATCTTTTAGAGACTACTTCATGAAGCTACTCAATACAGATCAGACAACGTCGAATATTCTGTACGCTCCCTCATTTATCACAGTTCATTTATTAGACTAGGAAATAACGGTAGAAGAAGTAAAGAGAATGTTACAAAAGGTTAAACTAAACAAAGCTCCAGGAGAGGACAGGATTCCTTATGAATTTTTTGTTAATGCTACAGACGAGTTTATTTCGGAACTAGTACAGGTGTACAACACAATGTATACTAATGGAATAGTGGATGAGTCTTTTATCAAAACGGTAATTTTCCCAATTCACAAAAAGGGCAATGTAAATGAGACGAAAAATTATCGTGGAATATCATTCATGAACTCTGTAGCAAAAATATTCATGGGAGTTCTTAACGAAAGGCTGCAATTGTGGATAGAGGAAAGAAATATTTTAGTCGAATATCAGGCAGGCTTCCGAAAAAAGTACTCAACTACAGATAACATATACAACCTAGCGTCAATAGTTCACATTAAGCTGGCAAAAAAAGAAAAAGTATACGCATTTTTTGTGGACTTCAAAGCCGCATTTGACAAGATATCCCGAAGCCTACTTATCTACAAATTGCACGAAATGGGCATATCAAATAAATTTGTTACAATAATAGAAAATATCTATCAAAACACCCAATCAGCTATATGGACAGGAGAAGAATTATCGGATTATTTTCATACCATCTCGGGAGTAAAACAAGGCTGCCTTTTATCTCCACTGCTGTTTGCACTTTACGTCAACGACCTACATGATAGTCTGGGAGGAGGCTTGAATATAGAATGGCTGAACATAAGAGTATTACTATATGCGGACGACATTGTAATTCTGGCCGACGACAAGACGGTACTACAAAACATGATATCCAACTTAGAATACTATTGCGCAAAATGGAATCTGGAGGTTAACATGGACAAATCCAAAATAATTATTTTTCGAAACGGCGGACGAATATCTGACCACGAAAAATGGTATTTTCACGGAGAAGCGATAGAAATTGTTTCTGAGTATAATTATCTTGGTGTTATAATTACACCGCAAATGAAATTCCAAAAGCATGTTAAAAGTCGTAATGCTCAAGCAAAAAGTGCAATAAACATGACTTGGAAAGCATTTCTTCAAAAGAAAGATATTTCCTTGAGCCAAAAATGGAATTTATATCTGGCGGTTAGCAGATCCATACAGTCCTACTCCGCACAAGTCTGGGGATTTGGAAATTTTGAAGAAGTAGATAAGCTACAGCGTTTTTTTCTGAAACGAGTTCTGAAGCTACCCGAAAACACCCCAAATTATGCTATCGCTCTTGAAATCTGCATAGAAAATAGTCATATATATACGCTACAACTGCATATGAAATACGTGGGCAGAACTATGTTTAAATATAATCGAGATCGACTACCGCATCAGCTATCTAAAATTCTACTGAACAAACAACTGTTCTGGGTTAAAGAATTAAATGAGTTTGACATCCACGTAATCGATGCAAGCATCAATGAAACTACCTGGAATGGAATAATAACATCGCTCACTAACCATCTAAATGCGTGCAGTCGTACAAAATATGAACAGAAGGCAACACAAAGCAACGAAAGAATTTATAAACACCTAGACTACACTAGGGGTTCTGAATATATATCCGATCGCTACACTGAAGATGATATAACTTGGATACTAAAGGCAAGATGCGATTTGATATACCTCAATGGAAGCCAATACACTGCCAATTCTAATGAAATTACCGAATGCACATTATGTAATATGCGAGCAAAAGAAAACATTCAGCATTTCTTAGGAATATGCCCAATACTGCGAGGATACCGGATGCAATTTTTTGGCAAAATTAGTTTAACTGACAGAGAAATCATAGATATTCTAGATGGCAGAGGAGCCTTGGATTGGATAAACTTAGTGAAATATTTAAAAAATGCACTGAAGTATAGAAAATTAATAATCACTGAATTCACATGAAATTTAAACATAATGTTCTCTTTACCAAATCTCAAATGTTTGTATTAAATTTACCGGCTGACGACACTAAGTCAAAGCCGTATATCTTATTTCATAATCTAATATTCGAAGTACGATTTATTTTTTTTTTTTAAATGAAATGAATAAAGATACTACTACTACTACTACTACTACTAATGTCTTCTTCTTCGATGTCTTCAAACACAATTTAGTATCAATCAGAGAACTATCTGCGGAAACCAATTTCTTTCCGATCAAACTTTTTTGCAAAGACCGATTTTTGAAATAATTTTAAGGCGACACAACTTTTTATACCCTCCACCATAGGATGGGGGTATACTAATTTCGTCATTCTGTTTGTAACTCCTCGAAATATTCTTCTGAGACCGCATAAAGTATATATTTTCTTGATCGTTATGACATTTTAAGTCGAACTAGCCATGTCCGTCCGTCTGTCCGTCCATCCGTCTGTCAAAAGCACGCTTTTGCGTGAGGTGTTTTGTTATGACTTTCAACAGATGCGCTAAGTATAGTTAAAATCGGTTTATAATCTGGTACAGCTGCCAGATAAACCGATCTGGGGTCTTGACTTCTTGAGCCTCTACAGGGAGCAATTCCTATCCGATTTGGCTGAAATTTTGAATGACGTGTTTTCTTATGACTTTCAACAAATGTATTAAGAATGGTTCAAATCGGCCCATAACCTAATATAGCTGCCATATAAACCGATCTTGAATCTTGACTTCTTGAGAGGACACAATTATTATCCGATTTGGCTGAAATTTTGTATGAGGTGTTTTGTTATGACTTCCAATAACTGTGCCGAGAATAGTTCAAATCGGTTCATAACCTGATATAGCTGCCACATGAACCGATCTGGGGTCTTGACTTCTTGAGCCTCTACAGGGAGCAATTCTTATCCGATTTGGCTGAAATATTGCATGACGTGTTATGTTATGACTTCCGACAACAGTGTAAAGAATGGTTCAAATCGGTCCATAACCTGATATAGCTGCCATATAAACCGATCTGGGGTCTTGACTTCTTGAGCCTCTGGAGGGCGCAATTATTATCCGATTTATTTTGTACGACGGATCCTCTCATGACTATCAACATACGTGTGTATTATAGTCTGAATCGGTCTATAGCCCGATACAGCTCGCATATAAATCGATCTCTCCATTTTACTTCTTGAGCCCCCAAAGGGCGCAACTCTTATTCGAATTGGCTGACATCAGACACAGGTTTCCAACATATAATTTAATTGTGGTCCGAACGGGTCCATATCTTGATATCGCTCTAATAGCGGAGCAAATCTTTTCTTTCATCCTTTTTTTTACCTAAGAAGAGATGCCGGGAAAAGAACTCGACAAATGCGATCCATGGTGGAGGGTATATAAGTTTCGGCCCGGCCGAACTTAACTCGCTTTTACTTGTTTTAGTTAATTATTCCTAAACTGTTTTATGGTAGTATCATGTCGAAAGTTTCCTAGTCATCTATTGTATGATTGACGTTGGGTTCGCATTATTAAATTCACTCTCAATGTCGAAAAATACAACCATTATATATTCCTTGAAAGTGAGTGAGCCTTCAATGAAGATGACCAGGTCACGAAGGGCGTTTCTGTGAACCTACCCTTGGTGTTGGCGCGCCGTTGTCGAGACAGGCGATCAGAAATCTCCGCCCTTGGATAGAGTTTAAAGCGTAAGGGATGACACACCAATAGGACAAAATCTGTTGCTTTCGTGTGATACTTGTTTTTCCTTTCTGAGAGTTCAGTGTAAACTTAGCATTTTGGAAATTTAAATTTTAAACAAGCTTAACAAAATCTTTTACGAGTATTATGGAGCTGATTTATTTAAACACCATTTAGTATCAATCAGAGAACTATCTGCGGAAACCAATTTCTTTGTTATCAAATTATTTTGCAAATACTGATTTTTGGAATAATTTAAAGGCGACACTACTTTTTATACTCTACACCACTACTGTGGTACAGGGTATTATAGATATGTGCATTTGTTTGCAACGCTAAGAAGGAGAAGAGCTAGACCCATTGATAAGTATACCGATCGGCTCAGAACCACTTTCTGATTCGATTTAGCCATGTCCGTCTGTCCTTCTATGAGTCCATGTATTCTTGTAATCCAAGTGCAGATCGTATTTGTTGTCCAATCATCACGAAATTTTGCACATTTTGGTCCAAGGACAAACGCTATTAATTTTGATAAAAATCGGTTTAGATTTAGATATAGCTCCCATATATATGTATCGCCCGATTTGCACTTAAATAGCCGCAGTAACTACAATTTTCAACTGATCTGCACAAAATTTGGCATGGATTGTTTTGTTACTTATTTTAAAAATATCTGCGCATTTTCATCAAAATCGGTTCAGATTTAGATATAGCTCCCATGTATATATATCGCCCGATTTACACTTATAAGGCGGTAATAAACACAATTTGCTACCGATGTGCACAAAATTTTGCACGGTTTGTTTTGTTACTGATCTTAACATATGTGCGAGATTTCATCAAAATCGGTTCAGATTTGGATGTAGCACCCATACACATTTATCGCCGGATTTGCCCTTATATGGCCGTATAGCTCTCATATACATATATATTTATATATTGACGGAATTTATATTTGTAGGGTAGGTGTTGGGTGTTATAAAGTCGGCTCCGCTCGACTTTTGCCTTTCCTTACTGGTTTGTATATGATATTTTCAATACACTCGGCGATAGATAGCATTCTTCTATCTACCAAAATATTACCCTAGTATATTTTAATGCAGATATTTTAAAATCAGTTTAAGTCTTCGCATCCAACATTCCAAGATACTGCATTCCGTTTTAGTTTTTACAACATTTACTAATTAAGCAACAATGAACAACAATGGACGTGTAGCGAAATACTTGCAATTGATTTAAACACTCTTCTCTTTCCCCCATTCTCTCCTCTTTTTATGACATGGCTGGCTTCTATTTTAAGTCTACAATGCAACCAACTCCACTGCCAAGTATGTAGCATTCTCCGATGGTCTGGTGATAAAGGACGTTACCCAAGCAGATGCTGGCGAGTATACGTGCCGTGCAATGCGTATAACATCGACCTTTGCTGATTCCGATCAGATAACGATACTATTGAGGATACAACGTAAGTACTACTCTCGAACAATAAACTAATTCAATTTTTATAGAGGGACGAAGGAAAAAAAAAGAAAGAAAGACAACTACAACTAAAACACAGACAATTGTAGTTACAACAACCATGAATGGTGTGGTAGGGGAGGGGGCAAACTCAGGCAACAGCTTATTTTGGTGTTGGCAACAAAATTGTCTGACTAAAATGAACCCTAAGCCAGCAACAAAGTATTTTTAAAATCAACAACAAAGGCTCCGGTGAGAGATGACGTTCATCATGTGGTCGTTATGGATACCAAAGGTGAATTTTAACCCTGTAAAAGCCAAATACATGGAAATAAGATGGTTCATGTTTGCAGTAAATTGAACACATTCTGGATCGTTTGATATTAAATGAATGTAGAGATGAGCTAGCTTTTAAAGTTTTTTTTTTAACATATGTGGACCATACTTAATGTAGATAATTACAGAAAAACTACAACTTGCAATAGGGAAATAATATTCATATTTAGCCCAAGGACAAGAAAAAACTCGCCTGCATCCAGTTTCACCTGAGAGACAGCGGAAACGGCCACTGCTTCAATCTGGAGGCCATGGATGCAGGAGGTATTCTGAGTAGGGTTTCAGACTGCCTGTCTCTAAGATCGATCACGGAGAGGTTATTCCGGATTCGTTCCCAGACTGCTTGTCTCTAAAATCGATCACGGAGAGGTTATTCCGGATTCGTTTTCCAGAAAGGAAGGAGTGGGAGGCGGATGCTGTGTGTGGGTTGGATGAAACCTCGGTCTTCACTGACGGCTCCAGGATCGAGTCAGGAACGAGACTGGGGGTTTACTCGGAGACACTTAACATTCGGATTGCTGGACGAGTGCACGATTCTTTACACAGAAGTCTGTGCCATTACGTTGGCCGCAAAAGAGATCCGGAGGATGAACCTGGCACCTTTAAAACTCCGGATATATGTGGATAGTAAGACGACCCTCAAGGCCTTGAATTAAAGTATAATGAGATCGAAGTGTGTGGCAGTGTTAGGGGCCTTGAACGGTTTCCTGGCTCATGACTTTGTGTTGGCTTGTGTTCCGGGACACATTGGTGTCCTGGAAAAAGAGAAGGCGGACGAATATGCCAGGAGGGGATCCTCCACGGCAGGCAGATCTCTGGTCAGTTGGACACATGTGTCTTTTGTCGAGCTACTGAACATGGTAAATGAGATGACCAGTGTGAAGGCGTTGGTAAGGTCTGTAGATCGTTGTCGGATTACCAGGACACCCTGGCCAGCTGTTGACCGAAAAAGGGAGTTACTGGCCCCCAATAAGGGGTCATAATCTATTATAGTGGTCATAGCCGGACACTGTGTAATAGGCCATATGGCCGCTCGCACGGGTGTAATCAGATGTGTAATAGGTAAAGAAATAATGCCACATTTCCAAAAATGCCCACGATATCTTGACTGTAATCTTCAACATAAATTGTTGTAACTTCAATATCTCATAAGCCTTTTTAGATATTTCAGATAGGTACACATGTTTTTTGTAGGATTTCGCGAGCTCAATCTTTTGCAAAAATAATCATGACGATAAGCAAATAAAGCCTTATTTAGCAGCATTTCTAAATATGAAATGCTCGAGGTGACCAACATAAACCCCCATGTCAGCCCTTGGATCTACCAGGTTCTCCAAATTTTGCGTCCGATTTATCGAAATTCTTCACATGGTGTTTAGGTATCACTTGCAACAACTTAGCTAAGTATTGTCAAAAGCGGTGCATAACTTGATATAGCTGCCATATAAACCGATCATGGGTCTTAACTTCTTCCGCTTTTAGAGGGCGCAATTCTTAGCCGATTTGGCTATAATTTGCATTTGGTATCATTTCCAACAACTGTGGTAAGTATAGTTCAAATCGGTTCATAACCTGGTATAGCTGCCATATTAACCGATCTGAGATCTTGACTTCTTGAGCCTCTAGAGGGCGCAATTCTCATCAGATATGGCAGAAACTTTGTACAACGACTTCTCCCATGGTGGGTTTCTCCCAATGTGGGTTTTGGGGTGTACTCTAAAGATATGGAACTGGTCATATCGAAAAGGGTTCCCAACCACTGTAATGTGTATCAAGCGGCGATCCTTGCAATTAAGTATGTGGTGGAATGGCTTAGATATAATGTCATTGCGACGATTGGCATGTAGAAAGTATTTCCAAACACAAAAACCACCCTCGACTGTCGCAGATCTCTCAAAGAGATGGCTGAACAGTTCAAAATTCACCCGTTCTGGGTGCCGGGCCACAAATATATCCCAGTGAATTCTAAAGCAGACGAGCTTGCGAGACTAGGAACTACCCTACACATTCCAGGGATACTAGAATCTGTGGGTATGCCTCTAGCCTGAAGAGCAACGAATGATAGATGGTCACAAAGAGGGGGCGAGCATTCCAAAACTATGTGGCCTAATCTTGACTTGAAGAGGTCTACCCCTTTGCTGTCATTGGCTAGAACAGACGTCTCAGCCATTGTGTCCGCCATGACAGGTCACTGTCTAATCGGTAAACATGCTGACAGACTGAAGGTAACCAGCAACGACTTTTGCAGAAGCTGTGAGGACATCGAAGAAGAAAAGACTATAGAACACCTTCGTTGTGTGTCACGCACTAGAAGTCAGAAGGAGTTCCACTTTAGGTTCTCATTTCTTTGAGAACCTGTCTGATATAGCGGATGTGAACATTCGCAAGTTATTTGGCTTTTTAATGCGATCTGGAAGGTTCAACGGTAGGAACTAGAAGGCATCTTCCTTCTTCTGTTCCTGTGGTATCACAATGGCGAAAACATCTAAGTGAGTCTGATGGAAGACTACCACTTAAACCTAACCTAACAGACGAATTTATTATGTGATTTGATGAAACTAAAAACTGTGAGTTATTTTAAGCCTACCGATAACGGACTCAAATATGGTTAAGATTGGACTATATTTTTAAATATAGTTGTCATATTAACCGATCTGCTGATCTGGGGAAATTTAAAACATTTAATTGTTTTAAGCCTTCCGTCATCACACTTAAATTTGACCCAGGTCGGACAATATTTAGATATAGCTGCCATATAGACCGATCTGCCGATTAAGGGTCATAGGCCCATAAAACCCGCAATTATTATCCGATTTCGATAAAAAAAAATTGTTTTAGCCTCCCGATATCCGAACCAAATATGGTTTAGATCGGTCTATATTCAGATATAGCTGCCATATAGACCGAAAGGTATAGGTACTTAGGTGGAGACACAATATCAGACATGAACCAAGTTAGGGGAGTGGTATTTAAAACAATTAAGGATTTTGTAAGTAGTACGGAATTCCTAACGTAAAATTTTCTATTTCGAGGTTACTTTTTAGTTTTAGAGCGCACAACAAGCCGATTACTGGCTTAGGTGTATGTCCATAGTGGCATGGGATTAATATCTGCACCCTCTTTTCAACCTAACCTAGACCGATATTCAAGTTAAGGGTCTTAACCCCGTAACAGGCGCATTTATTATCCGATTTCGATGAAATTAAAATCAGTGAGTTGTTTTACGCCTCCCAATATCGGACTCAAATATGGTTAAGTTCGGACTATATTTAGATATAGTTGTCATATAGACCGATAACCCGATTTCGCTGTAACTTGAAGCAGTGAGTTGTTTTACCTTCCGTCATCACACTAGATATGACCCAGATTGAACAATATTTAGATATAGCTGCCATATAGACCGATCCGACAATAATGGGTCTGAAGACCATGAAAGCTTTATTAGCCGATTTCGCTGAAATATGGAATAGTGTGCAGTTTTAAACTTCTCAACATCCGACTCCAATATGATACAGATTGGACTATATTAAGATATAGCTGCCATATAGACCGATCTCCAAATAAAGCGTCTGAAGCCCATAAAAACTTTATTTTTTAACAGATTTCGCTGAAATTTGAAACAGTGAGTAGTTTGATGCCTCCCAACATAGGACCCAAATATGGTTCAGATCGGACAATATTTAGATATAGCTGCCATTTTGACCGAGCTGCCGATAAAGGAACTGAAGCCCAAACAACGGGTATATATGTAAACCACCTTTCATCAAAATTCGGTGAAAATTTCATACCTTATACTCATATACCTCATACCGATCTGAACTATATACGACACGGATGTCGAACATAAGTCACTGTGTCAAATTTCAGTGAAATCGGATTATTAATGCGCCTTTTATGGGGCCAAGACTTTAAATCGAGATATCGGTCTACATGGCAGCTATACCCAAATCTGGACCGATTTGGGCCAACTTGCATAAACATGTCGAAGAGCCGAACATAAAGCACTGTCCCAAATTTCGGCGAAATCGGACAATAAATGCCTCTTTTATGGGCCCTAAACCTAAAATCGTGAGTTCGGTCTATATGGCAGCTATATTCAAATCTGGACCGATCTGGGCAAAATTGAAGAAGGACGTCGAAGAGCCTAACCAAACTCACTGTCTCAAATTTCAGCGACATCGGACAATAAATGCGTCTTTTATGGCCCAAAAACCTTAAACCTAGATATCGGTCTATATGGCAGCTACATCCAAATCTGGATCGATCTGTGCGATATTGCAGAAGTATGTCAAGGGGTTTAACTTAACTCACTGTTCCAAATTTCGGCGACATTGGACAATGAATGAGCATTTTATGGGCCCAAAACCATAAATCAAGAAATCGGTCTATATGGCAGCTATATCCAAATCTGAACCGATCTGAACCAAATTGAAGAAATATGTCAAAGGGTCTAACACAACTCACTGTCCCAAATTTCAGCAAAATCGGATAATGAATGTGGCTTTTATGGGCCTTACATCATAAATCGAAGGATCGATCTATATGGCAGCTATATCCAAATCTGGACCGATCTGATCCAAATTTACGAAGGATGTCGATGGGCCTTGCACAATTCACTGTCCCGAATTTCATCAAAATCGGATAATAAATGTGGCTTTTGTGGACCTAAGACCCTAAACCGGAGGATCGGTCTATATGGCAGCTATATCCAAATCTGAACCGATCTGAACCAAATTAAAGAAATATATCAAAGGGCCTAACACAACTCACTGTCCCAAATTTCAGCAAAATCGGATAATGAATGTGGCTTTTGTGGACCTAAGACCCTAAACCGGAGGATCGGTCTATATGGCAGCTATATCCAAATCTGAACCGATCTGGGCGAATTTAACGAAGGATGTCGAAGGGCCTAACACAACTCACTGCCCCAAATTTCAGCGAAATCGGATAAAAAATGTGACTTTTATGGGCCTAAGACCCTAAATCGGCGGTTCGGTCTTTTTGGGAGCTATATCAAAATATAGTCCGATATAGCCCATCTTCGAACTTAACCTGCTTATGGACAAAAAAAGAATCTGTGCAAAATTTCAGCTCAATATCTCTATTTTTAAAGACTGTAGCGTGATTTCAACAGACAGACGGACAGACGGACGCACATCTAGATCGTCTTAGATTTTTACGCTGATCAAGAATATATATACTTTATAGGGTCGGAAATGGATATTTCGATGTGTTGCAAACGGAATGACAAAATGAATATACCCCCATCCTTCGGTGGTGGGTATAAAAAGCGTGGGTATCCAAATCGAAAATTAGTCAATTGTGAACGGTCCTATCTCCTAAATTACAAATCTGAAATTTCTGTAAGTACCATTTTGGAAAGCGTTGGAAAGTTTTAGGTAAGAAAGGGTATTTCCAAATTTTGTAGGCGCACATGAGAATTTTGATTTTTGTCACCCGTTTCCTCTGTCCGCGCCACTGTGCGATGTCCAAAGTTGGACGTCCAAGTTTCTAATATTTAAGCATTAATTTAGTAAACCAAGTATATATTTATATGGAATTTATTACAAGGCTACAAAGTATTCCCTGCACTGTGACTTTGATAAAATGTGTAGTTGGACTCAGGAAATCCTGCTAATTCGGCTTTGCCATGTCCGTCTGACCGCATATCCTTTCTGTGTTGATAGTCCGTCTGTCATTTTTTTCTAACTAAGGCCCCTGTTCCTTGAGGGTCCTAATTAAAAAAAAATACTTTTTGTTTTTTGGAACACTCTAATGTGCATAGTAGAGCTTTATTTTCTTTCAACAATGATTTAGCAAATTTGGGGCACAATCAAATTCTCAGTTGGTTTAATGTTGGTCTATTTCCAATTTAACATTTTACGAAGATTTTACAAAAAAATGTGTTGTAAAGTCTTTACTTATGATCAATTAAAAATTCAATCAAACGAAAACCTCTAAATGGGTTAACCTAAAACTATGTAACCTTCCCAGGAAGCACACTTTGCTATAGCTCTTCCTGTATTCTTTACATTGTGTTCTTTACTGTATCGTTGCATCTTCTTTTGTATGCCATGTTCACAAGCGTTTTTTTTACCTTTTACACTTAGTGCGGATGCATTCAACTTTGGCACTGATGGTGCTCTTTACAGATTTTTGTTTTAGAACCGAAAGGATTTTTATCTACAAGGGAGCAGTATGTGTTGCCACATCTATATCTTATACCAGAACCCTTAATAACCACCTACACTCAGGATACCTTGTTTTATTCTACTCCGGTGAAAGTTTATTTCGTTTACAATACCAAACAGTGACTGAATAGGATATGAGCTAAAAATATTATCTCCTCAAAAGGGAGTTGTGATGAATGCTGCTTGGTGTTTAGATACAGCAAAATAACTCCTTACAAAACAGAGGGTAGAGTTATTGGCAAAACAGTAAACTTATCTGTGGAAGCATACCTGATTGTTTATTTGTAAATTAATTGTGAATCTATCTGAAAAAAGTAAATTATTCATGATTTTAAGGGATTCCAAGAAGACTTCCCTTCTATCAATAAATGCCATCTGCTTCGAGGCTTATGCTCATAATACGATCGACATGCGGCACACTTTTGTAAATAACTTTTTCAAAGCTAATATACCGTCAGCATGCGTCACTAATATTTAGTAAGGTGATGGGTTAGGTTATAATGATCGTCTGCAATCAGACGCATTCAGACAATATGTGTGTTCGCGTACTCAAAAATTTGTGCAAATTGGCACAAATTGTTACTGGAAGTCGTTCGGGTGCTTTATTTGCCAGCAGAAAGAGAGCGGCAGCAAATTTCTACTGGAGATTTTTTCCCAGCAGAAATTCGCAGCATCGAACAGCTGTTTTATGAAATTCAGCTGTTAAATTCAAATAAAAAGCAATAGAGAGTAAATGCTGTTCCTACTCTCCTTCAAGGCTAAAGTCGACGGTGCCGACTTTATAATACTCTACACCTACCCTATAAACACCAAAGGGGGGCTATATCGAATTCTGAACCAATTTTGATAAACCTCAGCGGATGTATCCAGATAGATGATTAAAATTCCTGTATCAAATTTCGAGCAAAGCAAATATGTTTAAAATGTACTAACTACGGTTGACAATTCGTGATTGTGAAATTCGTCGAGGAAAGCGTTGTACAACATTTTGGGAAGATTGGTCAATAAATGCGCTTGCAGTGGGTTTTGGAGTGAAAATCATATATATGAGAGCTATATCTAAATCTGAACCGATTTCATGGGTCATAAGAAAATCCTTCCTGCCAAATTTCGAGAGAATCGGTTAACAAATGACAATTTTATTGCAGTATTACTCCAAATCCGACGAAGATATATATGGAAGCTATAACCAAATCTGAACCGATTTCTATGAAATTCACCAGTAATATTGATAGCTACAAGAAAATTCTTTCTACCAAATATTAAGAGAATCGGTTAACAAATGACAATTTTATTGCTGTATTACTGGAAATCAGACGAACATATAGTTGGAAGCTATATCCAAATTTGAACCGATTTTTTTCCAATTTCAATAGGCTTCGTTTCTAGGCCGAAAAACATGCACATACCAAATTTGAAGACGATCGGATGAAAATTGCGACTTGTAGCTTGTACAAGAGACAGACGGACGGACAGACAGACGGACATAGCTAAATCGAATCAGAAAGTTATTCTGTGTCGATCGGTTTACTTATCAATGGGTCTATCTCTCTTCCTTTTGGGTGTTACAAACAACTGCACTAAGTTATAATACCCTGTACCACAGTGGTGGTGTAGGGTATAAATACTCATCATGCTCATACAGTCTGGTGTAGGTTGATAACAGATCGGCTTGATTGATTAAACTTCATCTTATTTCTTTGAAATGCCTTATTTTGAATTAAATAAAGTTTTTGACATACACATTCTCTGAGGCTGATTTTGTATTAGAGATTTACTCAATTTATGCACAGTCTTTAAGAATAAATAGCAAGTCCTTTGGCAAATATGGTAATCCAGCTAGAGCCCTTCTAGTTTCATCCAAGACACCTTCTCTGCAAAATCACCCTCCTATTCTCCAACTACTTCAGCCCATGGGGATGTAATTTCAATCTTCAGAAAAAACTTTTGCTATGTTTTAGTCCCTAATGTCCTGAAAATACAATTTCAATTGGTCTGTCTAACAACAATAACAGAAAGTTTTGCATAAAAAACTACACCAATGCAAAACTAACCAAGAGAAATGCAGAATTTGTGCTCCAAGAAGGCAACTGGGCGAGGGCGAAGTAAGAAAATGAAGGGACAGCATGAATATGACATCCAAGATGCCGATTGTGGGCAGTGAACGCAAGGGGCGAAGCAGCACAAGAAACTGAACAGAATTTCATTTTAAAATACATACCCGCAAGGATAAAACTTCATTAAGATGTACTTGGGAAATTAAACAAAACATTTCCACTTTCAAAGGAAACACTACAAGGACGATGATAGCGATAGCGAGGACTTAGAGGAGTGGAGTGTGCAACGATGGGAGATGCACCACCCACCCACACACACACTCGACACATACCTCAAATGAAAATACAATCAAAGCAAGGCCCTATAAACCCAGTGACACAGTGAGTACTCGTAGAGCTTAAATGGAATTCCATTGAAAAAGAACTCATCCAGTCTCCTCCTCTCTGCATGTCTCTCTGCCATTCTCTACTAAATACCCAAAGGGATAACATTTGGATAGGGCACAAGAAGTAAAAATAGAAACATGAATGCATCTGGCGGCCAGCCGGCCGTCTCACACTCACTAGCCCTAATATAAATGTGCACTTGGTTGCATGGTGGTGACATGAAGTGAATCGTGGCCACATTGTGCTGAAGGAATACAAGTATTGGTTGCTTGGCTTTGTGTAGAGACCTTCCCTTCAAGAGCCGACAACTTTACACTGGCAGCAGGATTGAATGGTTGAAAAATTTCCATTAATTGTCATCAACATGACAATGAGTGTTTAAGTGGGAAGCAGGATTAAGGTTTTGTGTGCGCTTAAATAACACTTTGGGAGATGCTAGAGCCGTACAGCCGACTCTAAGCCGAGAACACTTTGTTAAACAAATATGTCGAAGGCATTCGAGCAACAAAACTTTTTGCTAATTGATGTAGAATTAAATATTTATGAATGAAATTTCCAAATGTTGACATTCACCAAAGAGGATAGTGTAAGCCATAGAAGTGCAAAGAGTTACAAATGCAAAATGGTTTGAGAGCAGAAAAAATCTCAGCGATTACACTCATAGAACATACACTGAAAAAACCGTAGGCAAAATAAAACCAGTAAGGAAGGGCAAAAGTCGGTCGGTGCCGACTGTATCCCTACACCCACCCTGCAAGTACAATGTGGGAGCTACATCCAATTCTGAACCAATTTTGATGGATCTCGGTGAGCCAATATGTTCAAACTGTAATAACTACAGTTGACAAATGACAACTTTATTGCAAATTAGCCTAAATCTGACAAACATAAGGTGGAAGCTTATTTTGAACCGATTTCGAACAAACTTCTCAGATAATGTGATAGTCGTCGAGGAAAGTGTTGTGCAAAATTTTAGCAAGATTGGTCTATCAATGCGCTTGCAGTGGCTTTTGGGGTGAAAATATGGTCATATATGACAGCTATATCTTAATTTGAACCGATTTCTGTGAAATTCGCCATTAATATCGAGAGTCATAAGAAAATCCTTCCTGCAAAATTTCGAGAGAATCGGTTAAAAATGAGCACTTTCTTGCAATATTTCTCAAAATCGGATGAACATATATATGAGAGCTATATCTAAATCTGAACCGATTTCCACCAGTAATGTCGAGAGTCATTAGAAAATCCTTCCTGCCAAGTTTCGAAAGAATCGGTTGACAAAAGACCATTTTTTTGCAATATTAATGCAAATCGGACGAACATATATATGGGAGCTATATCTTAATCTAAACCGATTTCGAGCATACTTTACAGAAATTGCGAAAGTCTTCGAAGAACTCATTGTACAAAGTTTTGGGAAGATTGGTCAATAAATGCGCTTGCAGTGGCTCTAGGAGTGAACATCGGGGGATATATATATATGAGAGCTATATCTTACTCTGAACCGATTTCCATGAAATTCACCAGTAATGTCGAGAGAAAATCCTTCGTAACGAATTTCGAGAGAATCGGTTGACAAAAAACCATTTTATTGCATTACCAGCTGACCCGGGCCCGCTCCGCTGCGCCTTCTTTTAATTTATACGGAACAAAAGTTACCCTGGAGTATTTATTTTCGAAAATCTTTTAGTGAAATACTATTCTAACTTGACTAAGATTTTAACAATATAAGTGCCTTTATCTGAATCCCATATGATCTCTATTGAACTACGAATTTAAGTTTGGATGTAAGGTGTACTCCATTCTTAAAATACTTCATTTCAGCCCGATATTCTCATGATGCCTGATTTAGTGGTGTTTTCGGGGGAGAGGTGGTCCCCCAGATACTTGGCCCTGAAAAAATATCAGCATCGTGCTCTTCTCTCAAATACCATTTATTTTAACGCCATATTGCCATTGGCTTAAGAGGAGTTTACAGGATGAGGCGTCTCCCAAACACATGGCCCCTAAATAGGTTATCAAATTCGTTTTCTAATCTCAAATACCTTTCATTTGAGCCACATATTGGCATGGTCGAAAAATTATTTCCCTTTGGGGGTGTTCTGGGAAAGGGATGATGCCCTAAATACATAGCCCTACATTTGGATATCAAATTCGTATTCTACTCCCAAATACCTTTATTTGAGCCCTATATTGCGATGGTCACAAAAAAAAAAATGCTGTTTGTGGGGTATTTTGGGAAAGGGGTAGACCCCCACAAAATTGGTCCCGAAAATGGGTATAAATTCTTGCTCTACACCCCAATACCTTTCATTTTAAGCTCCACATTGACATGGTCGATAAAAATGCCCGATTAAGGAGTGTTTTGGGATTGGGGTGGTCCCCCAAACACTAAGCCCGGAAAATATATCAGCAACGTGCTGTATTCTCTATATATCACTTATTTGAACCCCATATTGCCATTGCCCTCAAAATTGGATATCAAATTCGTTTTCTAATCTCATTTAAACTCCTTATTGCCAATTTCAGCAAATATGTCCGGTTTGGGGTATTGGCCATAAAAACTATTAATATTTAGTTCCCCTCTCTTTAGCCCCTAATGGTGATATCAGAAACGTGGTCTACTCCCACATACCTTTAATTTTAGCCTATTAGCTCCATATTTCCATAGTCGGCAAACATGACCGGCTTTGGGGGGGTGTTTTGGGGGATGGGCGGCCACTCAGTGAGTTGGCCTTGAAAATATACATCGGATTCAAAGTCGTGCTTTACTCTCAAAGACCTTTCATTTGAGCCCCATATTGCTATGGTCGTAAATTTGTCCCCTTTGGGGGATGTTTTTGGGGAGAGGCGGCCCCCCAAACACTTGGTCCCATATTTGGATATCAGATTCGTATTCTACTCTAAAATACCTTTTATTTAAGCCCCATATTTCCATGGTCAGTAAATAAGCCCAGTTTGGGGGGTAATTTGAGGAAGGGAAGGTGGACCCCCAGAAACTTGGTCCCACATTTGGATATCAGATTCGTATTCTACTCGTAAATACCTTTCATTTGAGTCATATATTGCCATGGTCGGTAAATATGTCCGATTTAGGGGTGTTTTAGGGCTTGGGGTGGTCCCCCTAGCACTTGGTCCGACAATTGGATATCAGATACGTTTTCTTTTCCCAAATACCTTTCATTTGAGTCCAATATTGTCGTGATTGGTCTAAATATATGTATGGTAGGTTTTAGGATGGGGGTACCGGATGGGGTACCTAGGGGGACTGCTTAGGTACCCCATCCGAAAATTGGATACCACATTTTTATTTTTAGGGTACTATATGAGAGCACACAAAATTTCGCTTAAATCGCACCACCCATCTCCGAGTTCTGGCGTTTCTGAAAATTAGGGTAAGGGGGAGGGTCCGATATCAAAAAAATTTAGTACCCTATTTTCATCAAGGGGTCATTATGCATCATCTGATTCTATAAGTAACACACTAACAAACAAACCTACAAACAAACACAAATTGATTTTTATATATAAGAAGAAGATAAGTTTTTAGCGGATTCGGCCCGGCCGAACTTAGTACGCTTTTACTTGTAATATATTTTCGGTGTAATGTAAACATTTTTATACTAATAAAGGGTGATTTTTAGCTATTATGGCATTTTTTGAAAGTCAAAATTAAACACTTAGTACAAGATTTCGGCCAAATCGAGTAATAAATAAAGCTTTTATTGGCTTCAGACCCCTTATCGGCAGATCGGTCAATATGGCAGCTATATCTAAATATAGTCCGCTCTGAACCATATTTAGGTCGGGTGTCAGAAGGCTTAAAATAACTTACTGTTTCAAATTTTAGCAAAATCGGCTACAAAATAAAACTTTTATGGTCTTCAGACCCTTCATCGGCAGATCGGTCTATATGACAGCTATATCTAAATTTACTCCGATCTGTGCTATATTTGGGCCGGATGGGTAATATATAAAGCTTTTATGGGCTTCAGGCCCTTTATCGGGAGATCGATCTACATGGTAGCTATATCTAAATATAGTCCGATCTGAATCATATTTGGGTCAGTTCTTGGGAAGCTTTAAACTACCCACTGTTTCAAATTTCAACAAAATCTAATGAAATATAAAGTTTTTATGGGCATTAGACCCTTTATGGGAAAATCGGTCTATGTAGCAGCTATATCCAAATATGATCCAATTTGGCCCGTTAAAGAACTTAGCCAACGTGTATCAAAAAGGCCTATCTGTGCCAAATTTCAGCTCAATATCTCAATTTTTGAAGGCTCTAGGGGTATTACAACGGTCGGACGAACAGACACACGGATATCGTTAAATCGTCTTAGAATTCTAAGACGATCCGCAATATATATATACTTTGTAGGGTCTGAAATTTATATTTCGATGTGTTGCAAACGGAATGACTAAATGAATATACTCCCTATCCTACGGTGGTGGGTATAAAAAATACCTCATCCAAAATTTCTCCCAAATCAGTTAATAATTACGCTCTCTAGCGTCTTGAAAAGTCAAAATCCAAGATCGGCTTATATGGGAGCTATATCAGGTATCGATCCGATTTCAACCATACTTGGCATATTTGTTGATATTTAAAACAAAACACTTCTTGGTAAATTTCAGCCAAATGGGGTAATAATTGCGCCCTCTAGAAGCTCAAGAAGTCAAGATCCAGGATCGATTTATATGGCAGATATATCAAAACATGGGCCGATATAGCCAATTTACAATCCCGACTGACCTACACAAATAGGATGTATTTTTGCAAAATTTCTAACATCTACTTTCGACAGACGGACGGACATGGCTAAATCTTCTTAGAATGTCACGACGATAAAAAAAAATGACTTTCGATTTCGATGCGTTACAAATGGAATGACGAATCCATCCTATGATGGGGGGTATACAAATGTTAAGTGGTGGTTATCCCCTCTTAATGCTGGCGACATTTGTGAGGTACTATGCCATGTAAGAAACTTCTACCCAAAAAGGTGTTGCGCTTAGACTCGAATCGGACAGCACTCATTGATATGTGAAAAGTTTGCCCCTGTTTTTGAATGAATTTATCAGGGGCAAATTAGCATTTCCAATGTGTGTTGTACATGTTCTTATTATCTCAAGTGCGTAGACGAAGATATATTGAACCTTTTTTTTATTTCATGGTACCAACACTTTGTGACCTTTGGCATACATTGGCCTTTTCTTTTCTAGCCATCGTTGACCATAATGCAAAGAAACTTTAAATTAAAAGCACAAAAAATGTCGCAGCAGCCATAAATTTCCCAATATTTGTTGAAGTCTGACAACTGCCATTAATGGACATCTGTTTGCTTTGGTCAGATTTTTATTACCCTCACATTACTCACATCTTCGTTGCGTTTTATTATGCCTTCCATTACTCACTTCCTTCTCACACCATGTCTCGTTTTATTATCCTTTCAGATCCACCGTATTGGTTCGATAACACAACGGCATTGCTGCAATATGCCTACATTGGTGGCGTTACGAATTTATCATGTGATGCCATGGGTGAACCGCCGCCATCTTTTGCCTGGCTCCATAATAGCCAGTCCATTAGGGGCAGCAACTATCGGGTCTTTTATGGCGATTATGGGTCAACGCTGCAGATAAAGGTTTTGAATGCATCCCACTTAGGCGATTACAAGTGTAAAGTGGCAAATCCACTGGGCACTCTGGAACGTGTCATTAAATTAACCAAAGGCTTGAAGCCGGATAAACCGTCACGTTTTCAATTGAGACGAGCATTCACCGATGGCTTCGAGCTGGACATACGCTCAACAAAGTATAGCAGTACGGAGGACAACATGAACACGTTGGGCTATCGAGTGGAGTACATAAGTAACAAGGATCTGGTGTACAGAGTGGGTAACTGGAGTTATGCCAAACGAAAAGATTTCCTCTTCCATCGAGGTAAGTTGTTCTTCTTCTGCCTACTCTAGGGAGGCTCAAGTGTCCCTAACATCGTTTGTATGCTTACCTCTTTCTCCCTATGGTTTAGATGGTCGCCGTTTTGTCATTTCCGGCTTAAAATCCAATACCACCTATCTGATGCGAGCTGCCTCACGTAATCTGGCCGGCCTCAGCGATTTTAGCGATGTGAAGTTTTTCGCCACCTTAGAAAGTCTCGCCAGTCACACAGTGACATTTGTCACGCACCACATCATAATCATTTTCACTTTCGGCTTCCTAGCGAGTTCAGCCCTGAGGAATTTTTAATTTCCGTTTCCTCCCACTTGTCAATTTATCATTCGCCACATTTACGCTTAGGTTGGTTATGCTGCTGCCTTCTTTTATTTTTTCTGTAAATTTTGTTTTGTCATTTATAAGGAAACAAAACCAAAACCAAAAACAAACAAAAAACTCGAAACAAAAATTTAGTAAAAGTGGAAGCTTAGCTTTTTTAAATTAAACCAAAATATATGAAATTAGAAAACGCAACCGAACGTGAAAATGAAAAATGAACCAAAGCTTAATCGAATATCCTAATAATGCGGATGTTTATGGTGATGATAGGCAAATTTCGAATAGAATAATTTATTATTGTAAGCAATGGATGATTTGTTTGTGGTTTCTTAGATTAAATTTTGTTAAAGTTTTTGAAAGCTGTTATTTACAGAGGCCATAGCAAAAAAAAAAACAGACATTCAGAAAGGTAAGGCTCTCGAAGCCAAATGTGAGTACTGAAAACATTTGATTCATAAAGTTTAAAGATAATTCCAACAGGTGGCCAATTTTGTTCTGATTATTTGATTCTCATAAACGGGTCATAGAAACATTTGATTTCTGCAAGCATTTTGATGCCATAGATCGAAGAGAGAGTGTTTTTTGTGGAAACAATACCCTTCTTCTGGTTTGCTAATACGCAAAAACTAAATGTATGACAACATTCGATTTATCGTGGATATATTACCAATTGAGATTCAAAGATGATGCAATTTCTAATAAATTAATACGATGTCAATGAAACTCAAAACTCTAAAGTTGTACTGGGGACTGAAAGATAAAGGGAAACCCATTTTTTGATTAGTATCTACGGAATAGGAGGAATATCCGTATCACATTGCGACGATGTTCAAATGAAATATTGGGTTGCCTAAAAAGTAATTGCGGATTTTTTAAAAGAACTTAGATAAAACTTAGAACTAACTTTAATCAAATATATAATTGCCATTTTGTTCGATAACCTTTTGCCATCTTCCTGGCAAATTTAGTATTCCACGCTCATAGAACTCCTGGCCTTTATCTGCAAAAAACTGAACCAAGTGCGATTTTATAGCCTCATCGTTGCCGAAAGTTTTACCATTTAAGGAGTTCTGCAAAGATCGAAATAAATGGTAGTCTGATGGTGCAAGGTCAGGGCTATATGGTGGATGCATCAAAAGTTCCCAGCCAAGCTCACTCAGTTTTTGGCGAGTGACCAAAGATGTGTGCGGTCTAGCGTTGTCCTGGTGGAATATGACACCTTTACGATTGACCAATTCTGGTCGCTTCTCCTTGAAGGCTGTATTCAATTTGTCCAATTGTTGACAGTAAACATCCGAATTAATCGTTTGGTTCCTTGGAAGCAGCTCAAAATATACCACACCCTTCCAATCCCACCAAACAGACAGCATCTTCTTTTGGTGGATATCAGCCTTTGAAGCGGTTTGAGCTGGTTCACCATGCTTGGACCATGATCGTTTTCGACTAACGTTGTTGTAAACAATCCATTTTTCATCTCCAGTTATGATTCGTTTTAAAAACGGATCGAATTCATTGCGTTTAAGGTGCATATCACAAGCGTTGATTCGGTTTGTTAAATGAATTTCTTTCAATACATGTGGTACCCATATTAAAATTGACGCCAAACAAACAAATGTAAACAAAATTTCGCGCACTTTTTTTCTAAAGCAAGCTAAAAGTAATGCAATTACAGAGTCACAAGCCGTTGAAAAAATTTGTCAACGCCGACTATATTACTACTATATTACCGACAATTACTTTTTGGGCAACCAATAATATAGAAATATACTCCGACAAGGTCTATCAACAACACTGCTCTCCATAAATGTACATACATATATGGGACTTACATTCTTTTTTTGACTGGAGATTTTCGATAGGTTCGGTTAGGTTCGGCTAGGTTAGGTTGAAAAGATTAATCCGCCCCATGCCACTATAGCATACACCTAAGACAATAATCGGCTTGTTGTACGCTCTAAAATCTACAAAGTAACCTCTACAAAGAACATTTTAACAAGTTGGTTCATGTCTGATATTGTGTCTCCACTTAAGTACCGGTATCTGTTCGAAGCGAAAGCCGGGCAATGACAAAGGAAATGCTCCAACGTCATGCTATCACTTGCAGCGGCGATTTTACATAAGTGAGGCTGTAGTCCTATGTGTCCAACGGGACATGGGGTTATTGGGGTTATGTGTTATGATACTAAATGGGGTTATGATACCAATAGCTACACTGACCTCTTTCTTGCTTCCTTTCAGAAATAGCCTCGTCTTTTCATGATCTGGATCCCCCCATAGCATTTTCGCCGTCCTACCGACCGTTTCGCTGTTCCACAATCTTGCATGCGCATTCGTCGCCCGCTCCCTTAACTTGGTCTGCGTCGACCCGAAAGGCTTCGGGTTAACCAAATTTATTGACGCCAGTTCTCTGGCCTTCATCGCCAAATCGTCTGCCTTTCATTTCCCCTTACTCCGTTATGGCCCGGCACTCAAACGATGCGGATTTTGGCATTCTCAGAGTAGGCGTTAATCTCATTCTTACACTGCAAGACTGTTCGTGACCTTACCGTCCTGATTGTTATTGCCTTATGGCAATTTTACTGTCGGTAAAGATTTTCTATCAGATCCTTAAAAATTATGTTATAACTACTCCCTATATGAAAGTCTAACCTCTGGAAAACTTCTATAGGGCATTTGATTGTTATACCCACCACCAAAGGATGGGGGTGTATTCATTTTGTCATTCCGTTTGCAACTCATCGAAATATCCATAAAGAATATATATTCTTGATCGTCGTAAAAATCTAAGACCATCTAGCCATGTCCGTCCATCCTTAAAAGTTGAGATACTGACCGGAACTTTGCACAGCTTCTTTTTATACCCACCACCAAAGGATGGGGGTGTATTCATTTTGTCATTTTGTCACATCGAATTATCCATTCCCGACCCTATAAAGTATATATATTCTGTCTGTTAAAATCACGCTACAGTCTTTTCTTTTTTTGTCCATAAGCAGGTTAAGTTCGGACTATATCTTGATATAACCCCCATATTGACCAATCCGCCGATTTAGGATCTTAGGCCCATAAAAGCCACATTTGTTATCCGATTTTGCTGAAATTTAGGACAGTGACAGTTGGACGACATCCTTCGTAAATTTAGCCCAGATTGGTCCAGATTTTAATATAGCTGCCATATATACCGATCTCTCGATTTAAGTTATGGGCCCATTAAAGGCGCATTTATGATCCAAATTCGGGACTGTGAGTTGTGTTAGGCTCTTCGACATTTTTCTGCAACTTGGTCCAAATCGGTCAAGATTTGGATTTAGCCGCCATGTAGACCGAAAGACACATTTATAATCCGATTTCACTGAAATTTGACACAGTGACTTTTGTTAGGCTTTTCGACATCCGTGTCGTTAATGGTTCAGAGCGGTTTATTTTTTGATATAGCTACTAAAAAAACAAATATTTAATTCTACAAAATTGAACAATGATTTGTTCTTATTAGTATTTGGTCCAAATCGGAACATACTCGATATAACTGCTATGGGACATAAGGTATGCAATTTTCACCGGATTTTGATGAAAGGTGGTTTACATATATACCCAAGGTGGTGGGCATCCAAAGTTCGGCCCGGCCGTAATTTTTGTCCGATCATTACATAAGACGTTTTATTTCACTTCCCAATACGTGCTCAGAATTTCATACAATCGGGTCTGATTGACATATAGTCCAAAATATCCAATATATATATATATATATATATATATATATATATATATATATATATATATATATATATATATATATATATATATATATATATATATATATATATATATATATATATATATATATATATTTATTCCGATTTTGAATGGGCAGATCTCTACAAGCGCATGATGTTCTACTTGACGTCCCAGTATTATGCAAAAGTTCATTGAAATCGGTCTTTTAAGGCTATAGAAATATACAATTTTTGTCCTATCCTCAAAAAATCATACAAGGTTATATTTGATATTTGGAATAGCGTGTTGTGCTATGCTCCTCATTATCTCAGTTCAATACGGCCCAGATCGGTAAATATTTAGATATAGCTGCCATATATACCGATCTTCTGATTTAAGGTTTTAGGCTCATAAAAGATGAATTTATTAACCGATTTTGCTAAAATTATGCACAATGAGTTGCGCTAGATCCCTCGATATTCGTACCGAGAATGGTTAAGATCGGTCTGTAATACGATATAACTGCCGTATAGACCGGTCTTTCAATTTAAAGTTTTGGGCCCATAACAGGCTTATTTATTGTCCGATTTCGCTGAAATTTGGTATAGCGAGTTGCGTTAGGCTGCCCAACATCCCCGTTCATTTATGGTCCGATTTCACAGAAATTTGTGTTGTGTTAGGCTCCTCGACGTCGCTGTTCAATACGGCGCAGATCGGTTCACATTTAGATATACCTGCCATATATACCGATCTACCGACTTAAAGTCTTGTCAAGATCGGGCTATAATTAAATATAGCTCCCATATGTATATACCGATCACCCGATTTAATTTCTTCGCACAGTTTTAACTCGATTTTACCGAAATATGACACTGTGAGTTGTGTTAGGCTCTTCGATATTCGTGTTCAATATAGTTTAGATCGGTCTAAATTTGGTTATAGCTGTCCTTAGACCCATAAAAGGTGAATTTATATCGGTTAATAAATAAATAAAATTACATAGCCTTTCTGCATATGGTGGAGATCGGGCTACATCTTGACATAGCTGCTTTGGGTTCAAAAAATTTTGCATTTTTCACAGTATTATGACACAAGACTGTTAATATATATGTCCGAGGTGGTGGGTATCCAAAGTTCAGCCAAGTTGAACATAATTCATAATTTACTTGTTCTTCTGCTATCGTTCCTATACACCTTGCTATGATGTGTTTACATCTGCTTATCTTATTATTCTTTATATACCCTTATTAGCCATGTCCGCCTGTTTGTTCGTGCCTGGAAAATACGCTAACCTTCTGAGAAATAAACCTAGACGCTTGAAATTTTGCACAAATACTAGTCATAAGTGTAGGTCGGTTGGGATTGTAAATAGGCCATATCGGTTTATGTGTTGATATAGCTCCAATATAAACCGATCTCGTATCTTGATATCTGAGCCTCTAGAGGGGTGCAATTGTTATTTCATTTGGCTGAAACTTTGAGTGAAGTGAGTGAAGGTTTGACCGTCAACAACTATGCCAAGTATGCTAGAAATCGGTTTATAACCTCAAAACAGCTTCCATATAAACCGATCCCGGATCTTGACGTCTTGAGCCTCAATTATTATATGACTTCTCTGTAATTTTGCATGAAGTGTTTTATTAGGACAACAACTGTGCTAACAAAATTGGTTAATAACCTGATATAGCTCCCATAAAAACCGATCTCCCGAACAGCGCTGCAGTTTTGGGCTTTTCCTACCAAATTTGGTAGGAAGGATTTTCTATTTTAAGGTTTTGGTCGGATGGACGGTCCATTTCCATTTTGGTAGATTTTTAGCGAAGTTGTATTTTTATACCCTATGGTAGTGGGTATCGATATATCAATTTTCCTACAAAATATATATATATATATCTCAAAACCATTTAACAATGTCTGTGTGTCTGTCCGTCTGTTTGTCTGTTGTAATCACGCTACAGCCTTAAAAATTTGACATAATGGCTAAAATTTGGGACAGATCCATGTTTTTTCTATGCGCCGGTTAAGTTTTACGAATTGGCCAAATCGAACTATATTTGAATAGTGCCCCCATATTGACCGATTAAGGATCTTAAGCCCATAACTGCCCTATTATTTAGCTGCATTTATTTATAAACGGATCTGCCGATTTGAGGTTTTATGCCTATAAAATACTCTTTTTTTACCCGATTTGAAGAATGCTAATATTAGGGACCATGTATTTGAAATCGTTTTACTATCTTTCAAACGCTCATTCAGAATTAATGTACGAATGTGATATCCGAATTTGAGGATAAGTAATCTAGTCAGCCATCCTTTAACGGATATGTCGGCACTTCGAGATAATATGGGACTCAAATTAAGGGAACTTGATAGTAGAGAACGGGAGGCCATCGTAGCGCAGAGGTAAGATGTCCGCCTATGACGCTGAACGCCTGAGTTCGAATCCAGGCGAGAACATCAGAAAAAATGATCATAGGCGGTTATCACCTCCTAACATTTGTAAAACTTCTCCCGAAATAGGTGTTGCACGTAAAAACTTCTCTTCAAAGTGGTGTTGCACTGCGGCATGCTGTTCGGACTCGGCTATAAGAAGGAGACCCATTTTTATACCCACCACCGAATGATGGGGTATATTCATTTTGCTATTTGCCGTTTGCAACACATCGAAATATCCATTTCCGACCCTATAAAGTATATATATTCTTGATCAGCGTAAAAATCTAAAACGATCTAGCCATGTCCGTCCGTCTGTCTGTTGAAATCACTTTAAATGAAATCTTTAAAAAAGGAGATATTGAGCTGAAATTTTTGCACAGGCACTTTTTTTTTGTCCATAAGCAGGTTAAGTTCGAAGATGGGCTATATCGGACTATATCTTGATATAGCCCCCATATAGACCGATTCGCCAATTTAGGGTCTTAGGCCCATAAAAGCCACATTTTTTATTTAAATTTAAGGTTTGTCCATAATTTGCGTATTTATGACCCGATTGTTTTGAAAATTTAATTTGATTAGTTGTATTAGACGTACACACATCCTTCCATGATATGGTGCTGATCGGATCATATTTGGATATAGCTGCCAAACACACCGATCTCCCGATGTATTAAATTGAACCCACATATCCCGAAATTGACCAACATTTGTACTAGTAAGTTGTTTCGGTCCACCTCAAGATCCTTACCCGACAGAGACCAATATCCTGGAAAAACATCTTCTGTTTAAAAATTTTAGCAAAATTTGGATAAAATGTGGGTATCCAAACTCGGCGCGGCCGAACTTAATGCGTTTTTAGTTGTTTTATGCTGTGTTATAGATTGATAAATAAATAATAAGTGCTATAAGAAGATTGCGTGTATTTTTTTAATTACAATTTTGGTCGACTGGAAGGAAATTTGGTAGGTTTTTTGAAAAATGTTCGCCATTATTATCCGATTATCCGAAGTGACTGACATTTTTAATATTTTTTTTTTTTTCAGGTATGGTCAAAATCGGTTCATAAACTAATATAGCTCCCATATATCGATCTCGGATTTTAACTTCTTGAGCCTCTAGAACACGCAATTATTATACGCTTTTGCTTAAATTTTGAGTAAAGTGTTTTGTTTTGACTTTTAACAACCAATGCCAAGTATGCTGCGAATCAGTCCATAACCTGATGGAGCTCTAGTAGGAAAGCCATTATTATCCATTGTTCTTTGTTTGCACTTATAGAGATATCGGGCAAGGAACTTGTCAAATGCTATCCATGGACTCGGCCTGGCCGTATTTAGCACTCTTTTACTTGTTCTCTTCTATCTTCAATGCCCACATCCTTCGATGGTGAATAGTTACATGACAAGGAGAGAGGACTCAACGCAATAGTACAACCGTTCTCTTAAAGTAAATCTCCACCTGCAAAAACTAGTATAGAAGGATTTTTAAGAAAACAAGATATAAATTGAACAGAAACCAATAACATAATGCATTTTCCTCAGCATGGTGTACTTCCACCGAACGGGTGGATAGAGCAACCCAAACGCTGCCATAAACATGCCATTGGGTTTCCCTAGGATCCATTTTTACGAAACCTATTGCAAAGAAGTCCGTTGATCTATAAATACCTATCAAGACTGATAAACCATTCGAATCTGAGAATTTATTTAGACCGATATTCGAAGGAAGTATTTCATGTATAACATGGTGCGTTCAAAAAGTAAAATCGTCAAAGAGTACAAAATCACTAGCATAAAATTTACCAATTCAAAACATTAACTTATGAACTCAATTTTTACGCACTTATTTTCTGGGCACCCATTCACTTGTGTTTTTTCAATTGCATTAACTAAGGAGTAGGATCTGTAAAATTATAATTATTAGCCTCAGGATTGGCAATCAGATTTAAAGGATTAACAGTTTTCAAAGTGAAACAATTTAGTATAAATTAATGCAAAGTTAAACGTTAGTCTAATTACCTAAGCAATTAAGGCATTATGTTATCATCAGTAGAGATTACCAAGATATTTATACACAGTATAGGTTTTTGTTTATCCTTTTTATGTACATGCGAGAAAACTACAAAAAGTATTAGCAGTATGGATGAATTCCCAAGTGAATTTGAAATAGAAACCCACATTCAACTAGTCCTTCATTCTCATATTTCAAATAAATCCTTCTTCATGTGCCAATATTGAGGCAATTGATTTGTTTTTCAAAAATAACCACATGAATATTTAAATCAGCTTTCGAAACAAACATTGGCACTTGCAAAACCTCACAGATTTGTCGTCACATGGAAATTCCATTTAATTTCAAATGTGTACTAATTCAAAATTTGGTTTCTACGTAAAATGATGAAAACAATGTCATCATCAATTGTAAATACCATATACATATACCAATAACATGTGCTTCAATGCATATACAAACCACAGCGTCAATTTTTAAAGGTATGGAAAATGAAAATACCTCTAAATCTGAACGTTTTTGGAATACAATGATAGGAAGGTGTTTTACAAAATTTTGGGAAGATTGGTCAATAAATGAGCTTGCAATGGCTCTAGGAGTGAAAATCGGACTATATATATGAGAGCTATATCTAAATCGGAACCGATTTTAATAAAATTCACCTGTAATGTCGAGAGTCATAACAAAATTAGTTCTACCAAATTTCGAGAGAATCGGTTAATAAATGACCATTTTATTGCAGTATTACTGCAAATCGGACGAAAATATATATGGAAGCTTTATTCAAATCTGATCCGATTTTTTCCAATTTCAATAGGCTTCGTCTCTAGGCCGAAAAACATTTCGTACCAAATTTGAAGACAATCGGATGAAAATTGCGACCTGTAGTTCGTACACAAATTAATATGGACAGACGGACAGACAGACGGACATAGCGTTAAAAAGGCGTTAGTTCGGCCGGGCCAAACTTTGGATACCCACCACCTCGGGTATATATACTAACCTCTTTTAGTCATAGTCCGGTTGAAAATGTATAATTTATGCCCCCATAAAAGCTTTGAACTAAATTCGGCACGGATGTTGTGTGGTCTAATAAGTACAACAAGTCATTGTTCAATTTTGTAAAACAAAATATTGGTCTTTTGGCAGCTATATCCAAATAAAGACCGATCCGAACCATATACGACATGGATGTTGAAAAGGCTAACATAAGTCACTGTATCAAATTTCAGCGAAATAGGATTATAAATGCGTCTTTTATGGGGCCAAGAGTGCCATTTATGGGCCCATGACCTTAAATCGAGTGTTCGGTCTATATGCCAGCTATATAGGGAAATCTGAAGCTATCTAAGCCAAATTGCAGACGGATATAAAAAGGCCTAAAGCAACTCACTGTCTAAAATTTCAGCGACATCGGACGATAGATGCACCTTTTATGGGCCCAAAACCTTAAATCGAGAAATCGGTCTATACGGCAGCTATATCCAAATCTGAACCGATCTGGGCCAAATTGAAGAAGAATTCAAATGCAATGCAAATTTTGCCCATGAACCTTTGCAAATTTTTCCCATGAACAGGGGCAAACTTCTCACATATCAATGAGTGCAGTCCGATTCAAGTTTTAAGCTCAATGATAAGGGGCCTCCTTTTTACAGCCGAGTACGAACGGCGTGCCGCAGTGCGACAACTCTTTGGAGAGAAGTTTCACATGGCATTGTATCTCACAAATGTTGCCAGCATTAGGAGGGGAAAACCACCGCTGAAAATTTTTTTTAATGGTCTCGCCAGGATACGAACCTAGGCTTTCAGCGTCATAGGCGGACATGCTAGCCGCTGCGCTACGGTGGTGAAGAAGAATATCGTCTCAAATTTCGGCGACATAAATACAAATATTGTGGGTCCAATACCATTAATCGGGAGATCGGTCTATGTAGCAGTTCTATCCAAATTTGAATCGATCTAGGCCAAATTGCAGAAAGATATCGAGGAGCCTAACACAACTCATTGTCCCAAATTTCGGCAAAATCGGTCAATAAATGCGCCTTTTATGGACCCAAACCTTAAATTGAGAGATCGGCCAAATTAAAAAATGGGGGCTATATCAAGATAAAGTCCGATATAGTCCATCTTCGAACTTAGCTTATGGACAAAAAAAGAATCTGTGCAAAGTTTCAGCTCAATATTTCTATTTTTGAAGACTGTAGCGTGTGTCAACAGGCAGACGGACGGACATGTCTATATCGTCTTAGATTTTTTTGCTGATCAAGAATATGTATACTCTATAGGTGGATATTTCGATGTGTTGCAAACGGAATGGCGAAATGAATATACCCCATCCTTCGGTGGGTATAAAAACTTGCCGATTTCATTCAATGTGGGACAGTCCCTCATTACTTATGAAAAATGTCGATAAAAGTATTATATTGGGTTGCCCAAAATGCGGATTTTTTAAAAGAAAGTAAATGCATTTTTAATAAAACTTAGAATGGACTTTAATCAAATATACTTTTTTTACACTTTTTTTCTAAAGCAAGCTAAAAGTAACAGCTGATAACTGACAGAAGAAAGAATGCAATTACAGAGTCACAAGTTGTGAAAAAATTTGTCAACGCCGACTATATGAAAAAACCGCAATTACTTTTTGGGCAACCCAATATTTAATTAAAATTTTTGTAATGTTTCAAAAAAGCAACCGTGGAAAATATGTGTTTTCACCTGTGACAGCGCTCATTTACATATCAATGATTGCTGTCCGATTCATTCTACTCAAGAGACACTTTTTTGAGAAGAATTTTTTCCTTGCTTAATATCTCAAATATGTCGACCAGCATTAGGTGGGGATAACCACCACTAAAAAATGTTTCTGATGAAAAATGACATTATAGAACCAAAAAAATTAAATCTGGAAAAAGCAAATAAACCTGCACATGTAATAACATGTTTTTTGTTTATTCCTTTTTATGTGCTATTATTTACTAGAATTTTGCAGAAAAAACATTTGCTAATGATATGCGAAAAAAAATTAAAAAAAAACTTTTGTTATACATATTGATTTAAAACAAAAGAAAATATATATGCTTTAATATTATGTTATTAATATGTATTTGGGTTGGCCCATTGTGCGCTGTAAAATAGTTGTGGTGTACTGGTTTACAGCGTACAGTGGGCCAACCGCCAAAGAAATTGGATACAAGTTTACAACTTTATATCGATCGGATATAAAAAGGCATTTTATTAGCTTTGCAAATTGCAAATTTTGCCCATGAACATTCCATTAAGGAACAGGGGCAAACTTTTCACATATCAATTAGTGCAGTCCGATTCAAGTTTTAGCTTAATGATAAGGGGCCTCCTCTTTATAGCCGAGTCCGAACGGCGTGCCGCGGCGTGCAACACCTCTTTGGAGAGAAGTTTTGTATGGCATAGTACCTCACAAATGTTGCCAGCATTTGGAGGCGAAAATTTGGATTCGAACCCAGGCGTTTAGCGTCACAGGCGGACATGCTAACCTCTGCGCTACGATGGCCTCCAGATGTTTAATCTATAGCTAACATATAGAAAAAAAATCCATCTTGAACTTCTTGAGCTTACAAAATGCGTATTTTTTATCCGATTTGGAATTTTGAATAGTGAGCTTTTTTAGTCATATCTACAACTGTGCCGAATATGGTTTAGATCGGTCCAACTTTAGGTGTAGATCCCATACCAACATACCCTCTATTTTTGGTATTTTTGCTACGGATCACACATTTTTACACCAATTTTTGTAAAATTTGTGACATTTTCTCGGCCTTAAAAAAAGTATATTCTAACCCACGGAGGAATCGATCAATATTCTGATGAAGCTCCCACATAAGGGTACATTTCAAAAATAGAGATTTTTATACTCACCACCATAGGATGGGGGTATACTAATCTAGTCGTTCCGTTTGTAGCTCCTCGAAATATTCCTCTAAGACCGTATAAAAACGATCTAGCCATGTCCGCCGCCTGTCCATCTGTCGAAATCAGCTTGAAATTTTGCACAGATACTTAATATTGATGTAGGTCGTTGGTCCGAATCGGTCTATAACCTGATATAGCTCCTATATAAACCGTTCTCCCGATTTGACTTCTTGAACCCCTGAAAGCCGCAATTGGGCTGACATATTATGACTTTCAACAACTGTGCCAAGTACCACCCGAATCGACCTATAACTTGATATAGCTCCCAATATGAACCGATCTCCCAATTTGACTTCTTGAGCCCTTTCAAGCCGCAATGTTTGTCCGAATTGGCTGAAATTTACATGCGTTGTTCTGGTAAGACTTCAAACAATCAAACAATCTAAGTACGGTTAGAATCGGTCTATAACCTGATATAGCTCCCATATAAACCGATCTCCCAATTTGACTTCTTGAAACCTTACAAGTCGCAATTTTTTATCGATTTTGCTGAAATTTTGCATGTGGTGTTCCATTATGACTGCCAACAACTGTGCCAAGTACCACCCGAATCGACCTATAACCTGATATAACTCCCAAATAAACCGATCTCCCGATTTGACTTCTTGAGCCCTTACAAGCCGCAATTTTTCTCCGATTTGGCTGAAATTTTGCATGCGATGTTCTGTTACGACTTCCAACAACTGTGCCAAATATGGCTATAACCTGATATAGGTCCCATGTAAACCGGTCCTTCGATCATCCTTGTTGGCTTCCTATAAGCTTTAATTTTTGCTGGTTCAACAGAAGTTTGGTATGCAGAATAAAATTATGCCCTTCAACTAAAATAAGGTATATCCAAGATTCGGTCTATCCGAACTTAGCACGCTTTTACTTGTTACACCTAGTTTAGTGAAGCCTAGATTGAATAAAGAGTAGATAGAATCCTTATTGGGAAATTTTTTATACATCCCTGAAAAGATATGGTAATTTCCCTTAAAATAAGGTATATTGCGTAAGTAAGGCTGTCGCTTTTAGACCCACCACCGAAGGATGGAAGTATATTCATTTTGCCATTTGCCGTTTGCAACACATAGAAATATCCATTTCCGACCTTATAAAGTATATACATTCTTGATCGTCGTAAAAATCTAAGACGATCTAGCCATGTCCATCCGTCTGTCTGTTGGAATCACGCTGCAGTCTTTTAAAATAGGGATATTGAGCTGAAACTTTGCACAGGTTTTTTTTTTTGTCCATAGGCAGGTTTAATTTGAAGATGGGCCATGCCGGACTATATCTTGATATAGCCCCCATATAGACCGATCTTAAAAACCACATTCATTACCCCATTTTTCTGAAATTTGGGACAATGATTTGTGTTAGGTCACTCGATATCCTTTTTCAATTCGTTCGAGATTTGGATATAGCTGTCATATAGACCGACCTCGATTTAAGGTCTGGGGCCCATAAAAGACGCATTTATTTACGATTTTGAAAATATGAAATTTATGGCTAGAATATGGCGAGACATACCTTAAGTAGTAGATAGGCAGAGCCCGGGCAGAATTCGAACCTGGGCACACGGAGAGCCATTGCCGTTGTCTTAGCGTTCGAAGCCATCAATACAACTTCCAACAGATTCACAAAATCATGTGTAGTGCGGAAGAAGTGTAATTTGTCACAGAAAGAATGTCTGTCATTACACAAAAATAAATGCATTGGATACAGTACAGCTAATAGTCAGGGTTGTCGAGTATGGTTAATGTGGAAATTGTATCATAGATGCGTTTTCGCCATTGATACGATTCAAATACAACATACCAACGCACGGCCCTTGAATCCATCACACTCAATATGGTTGACAAGTCTTCTAACCACAGACGAAACGCGTCCTATGGTGGTTGGTGTGTGTTGCTATCTTTGGCTTTCCTTTTCCATTTGCATCTCCGATCATTGAGCTTGTCTCGAAAGAGAAACAAACAAAAATAGTAAAATTTAATGAGAAGTGTAATTGAGAACATTTAAAGCTTTTATTCAAGCTTACAAAAAATCCACGGGGACTTTTTTGCCAGTGAGAAAGTTTTGAAATTGAGTAAAAAAATTGGCCACATTGGTTTTAAGAAAACGGGGTGGTTTCTTGTGAACGGGACATAGTATGCTGAGGTTCCAATCATCGGGTTTGCGTTCTTCTAGCCAGATTGCGCAGATAAGCTGACACATACGCCTAATCAGCGTATTGCCTTCGGTCGTAAATAGTTCAGTGGGTAACCCGTCGGCTTCTGATGCCTTGTCTTCATCAGTCGTGCCACAGGATTCCAGGATTCCACACATGTTCCAGGATTTGGCGCAGTGTGAATATCTGGACTATAGTGGTTTAAAGCGATGGGGAGGTGACTTATCCGTCTGCAGTTGGCATATTTCGTCGTGTCTCCTTTCTTGTGTACGGAACATAGTATGCTGAGGTTCCAATCATCGGGTATGCGTTCTTCAAGCCAGATTGCGCACACAAGCTGATGCATACGCCTAATCAGCGTATCACCTTCGGTCTTAAATAGTTCAGCGGGTAATCCGTCGGCTCCTGCTGCCTTGTTGTTTCTCAGTCGGGTCACAGGTACTTGGACCTCATTCTGACTAGGAGGTAAACATTCTATACCATCACCAGGGATTGGTTCTGTGGTATCCTTTTCGCCGCCATCGTAAGCCACTAGCAGTTGGCTAAAATGTTCTTTCCATATCCCCACCATACTTTTTGTGTCAGTTACCAGATTTCCTTCATTGTCTTTTCAGTAGGATGTGCCTGCACCAAAGCTATCGGTTTGATGTTTGATGCTTTGGTAGAAATTTTGAAATTCGGTCTTACTCCTATACATTTCAATTCACTCACACTCACGTCTTTCTATTTTCTTCTTTTTTTGAGGAATAGAAGTTTCTCTCCTCTCTCTCCTTTTCTCCCGATAGCTCTCCTTCATCTGGCGTTGCTACTGATTGCAGGGTCTCTCTGTTCGCCGCACTCTTGGCTTCGTAGCATTTCGACATTCTTGGTCGTACCATGGGTTCTTTTGGGGGAGGCTTCCTTCCATGGAGTGGCCAATGGATTGTCACTGCGCCGTTATATCATTGGGAGAAGAAGTGCTTGTATCAAACAGTTGGGTCAGTCGAATAAAGTATGCAGTTGCCATCTGTTGTGTTTGCAGCTTTTCAATGTCGAGCTTCCGTACAATATCATATCGAACGTTTCTCGGTACACTTAGACGGGTGCAAACCTTTGCTGCAACTAGGTAATGATGTGAATCAATCTTCACGCCTCGGATCGATCGTACATCCAACTCGCTGGTTGAATGCCTTCCATCAATCACAACATTAACTATTTGATTTCTCGTGTTTTTATCGGGTGACAGCCATGTGGCCGTGTGAATACTACGACGTTGGAATCTGCTGCTGCTGACTACTATATTATTTTTCGCTGCGAATTATGTTAGCCTCAATCCATTATCGGAAGTTTCTTCGCGTTGGCTAAATTTTCCGACTGTTGGGCCAAAGATATTTTCCTTCCCTATTTTCACATTAAAGTCTCCCAGAACGATTTTAATATCATGGGCAGGACAGTGATCATATTCTCTTTTTGGCGCTAGTAGAAAATATGTTTAGTCTGTTCGTACTTGTCTTCCGTCAGGGCATGGGCGCAAATAAGGCCGATGTTGAAGAATTTAGCTTTTATGCGTATTGTGGCTATCCTATCATCCACCGGAGTAAATCTGGAGACAAGGTATTTCATTCTCCGACTAGCCATAAATCCGCAGCCAATGTCATGACTCTTCCCATGGCAGCTATAATATAGGGCGTCTTCACTAGGTGTTGTTGTGGAGCCCTTCCCGAGCCATTGCACTTCCTGTATGACAGCATTGTCTGCCTTGTACTTCTCCAATGCAACTGCCAGTGCGTACAATGCATACTGTACGGGCCAGCTAGTAGTTAACAAAAACAAGTAAAAGCGTGCTAAGTTCGGCCGAGCCGAATCGTATATACCCTCCACCGTGGGTCGCATTTGTCGAGTTCTATGCGCGGTATCTCTTTTTAGGCAAACAAAGAATATTGAATAAGAACTGTTATGCTAATAGAGCTATATCAAGTTATAGTCCGATTCGGACCATAAATGAATGCTGAATTGTAGAAGTCATTGAGTAATATTTCAGTTCATTCGGATAAGAATTGCACCTTGTAGGATAGGTTTATATGGGAGCTGTATCAAGCTATTGATCGATTCAGACCATATTGCACACATATATTGAAGGTCTTAAGAGAAGCCGTTGTACAAAATTTCTTCCAAATCGGAAGAGATTTGCACCCTCTAGAGGCTCAAAAAGTCAAGATCCCAGATCGGTTTATATGACAGCTATACCAAATTATGTACCGATTTGTGCCATACTTAACACAGTTGTTGGAAGTGATACCAAAACACCCGTGCAAAATTTCAGTCAAATTGAATAAGAATTGCGCCCTCTAGAGGCTCAAGAAGTCAAGACCCAAGATCGGTTTATATGGCAGCTATATCAAAATATGGACCGATATGGCCCATTTACAATCCCAACCGACCTACACTAATTAGAAGTATTTGTGCAAAATTTCAAGCGTCTAGCTTTACTCGTTCAAAAGTTAGCGTGATTTCGACAGACAGACGGACGAACTGACGGACGGACATGGCTAGAACGACATAAAATGTCACGACGATCGAAAATATATATACTTTATGGGGTCTCAGACGAATATTTCGCTTAGTGTCAAACAGAATGACGAAATTAGTATACCCCCATCCTATGGTGGAGGGTATAAAAAGTAAAAATCCAATTCTAAAGTCAATAGGTTGGGTATGGTTAAAAGGCGGTGAGGATGTTAATCCGACCCAAGCCACTATACATCTTAACCAGTAATTGGCTTGTTGTGCGCTCTAAGCCTAGAAAACCTAGAAAAAGAAATCTATGTCAGGAATTCCGTGCTACTTAAAAAATCCTTCATTGTTTTCTATACCACGCCCTTAATTTGGTTCATGTCTGGTATTTTCTCCCCACCCAAGTGCCAGTGTCTGTTAGCCGCGAAAGCCTGACAATGAAATAGGAAATGCTTCAACGACTCATCATCTTCCCCAACACGCCCTACCCCGCCGAAAGCTATGTTGACTTCCTTTCAGAAATAGCCCCCTTTTCTCACGATCCGAATCTCCCCATAGGATTTTCTTCGTCCTACCTTTACATGACCCACGCCCTTAACTAGGACTGAGTCTACCCGAAAGGCTTCTGGTTAACCAAGTTTATTGATGATAGTTCTCTGGCCTTCACTGGCAAATCGTCTGGTCTTTCATTCCCCCTTACCCCACTTTGCGTCGGCATTCAAACGGTGCGCATCGTTTCATCCTCAGAGAAGGCGTTTATCTACTTCTTACATTGAGAGTCTAAGAGTCAATAATGTATTTCAAGCAACTTTGGCCAACTTTTTATTACTAGTTGCTATTCGAAAATAAAAACTAAAATTTTTACATTATTTTAACTGTATTTTTTTTCACCTGCTAGAGGCCTCAACAAATAATCGAGAATCGCAAGTTATTTGTTTTATTCTAATTTTTGCTTATTTCTAATGTTAAGTTTTAGTATAAAATCCACTACAATAATAAAAAAAAGACAAATGAAACGAATTTTTTACTATATCAATGTTGTCTAGAGAAATTGAAATAAAAATAAAAAGAACTACAATATGAGTAAATAAAAGCAAGAAAATGTAAACAGGATAAAACAAGCATCTTCTAACTTATTTAAAAATAAATCACATCTTCATAAAAACAAAAACAATGCTTAAGTGTCAATAAACTCGTACACATACACTTAAATTCATACAAAAAATTAAACTGAGAATGAAGTGTTTGCGGGTACTTTAAAACCAAATGAAAATCTCAAAAAAAAATCAACAACTTCGTTTCTTCAACAATCTCTTCAACCGCACACACACATACGCATATTCATACACATACTCACCTACACCAACCCGGCCTATGGCAAGATATATCCTTTGAAAATAGTCTCTCATCCCCATTCTACCATAATTTAAACGAGCGAGAAAAAATCTCTGAGAATATATTTTGCTTAGGCTTAAGCTAAACCTAAGACAAACAAACAACAAAGAAACGAAAAGAAGAAGATACCCAAAACTGTGGGGAATGCATTTATATTTTCTTTTTTAGTATTTATTTTTTTACGAATAAGTCAATGAATAAACAAACACAAATGGCAAAAACTGAAATAACTCTTTACACACAACAACCAACCAAAACGAAACGAACAAATCCATTCCACTGAGAATAATGTCCAAAATTTGTGAAATGTTTAAAACAACAAAAATAAAAAAAAATAGAAAAACTTACAAAAAAGGGATCGCAGATGAGAAAGATAACTAAGCAAAACTACAAATCCACATAATTTAATGTAATTGTTGTCATGCTCTGAAAGTGTCAGTCTCGTATGTTTGTAAGAAGAAAGTCTAAAATTGAATTAAACTAACAAAAAAAAAAAAAAAAAACATGACCCATAAAAAAATAACAGAGATGAAAGTAAATTGATATAAATGATAGATCGTATAGTGTGTGTAATAAATAACTTATTATTTAAGTACTTTAAAGATTTAAAAATAAAAACAAACAACAGCCCCATGTATATGCGTGTCTAAGGCCATGTATTTTCGTATGGGCGCACACATACATGCATGTATGTATGTATGTTTGTTTCAATGTGTAGCAAAATGCAACGGATGATGGTGAAACCACAGAGTCGAATAGTAAAATAAAAATAATAATAAAAATAAATGGAAATAAATCAATTCCCACGAAATACTTTTTGGTTTTATTGCGCGCACACAAGCCTGTTTCTGGGATATGGTGTCGTATGGGTAATGCAGTAATCATACACATGACTCATACGCTCAGTGGTACGGCATCAATGCACTTAGCGGGCAAATGGAATAAACTGACAAAAATGAATGGTGCCACAAACTTGGTTGCAAACAATTCCCTACTTATAGGTAGTGGCAAAGAAAGGAGTGCAAAGCCAAAATGAAAGAGATATCACGTAAGTAAGCGCCACACAGTAAAATGAATATAAACAAGCAAAAAGGCCCGAATTTTGGATTCTCACCTACTCGGATACATATAAATATTTGCCAAATTTCGTTACAATCAGCCTACAAAGTGGCTGACACTAAGCGTAGTTGAACCAATCATATCACTTTAAAGGGTCCAATAACTTGCAAAAGCAAGTTGAGAAGCATTGAGAACCTAAAATGAAACTCCTTCTGCCCGTCAGTGCGGGACACATATGCAGAAGATGTTCTATAGTCTATAATTTGCCGACCTCTTCATAACGTCTGTAGAAGATTTTACTTGCAGCCTTCGGTCTGTCAGTATGTTAACCGATTAGAGAGCTACATTTCATGGCGGACACAACGACTGCGACATTTGTTCTGGACAGCGACAGCAAAGCGGTAGACCTCGACAAGTCTAGATAAGCCACATAATTTTGGAATGCTCACAGACACTCTGCCTCCTTTGCGGCCATATATCGTATCATTCGTTGCCCTTCGGGCCTGATTCTGCAGTCCTAGCTAACATGTCGCTAGAGGCATACCCACAGATTACAGTTTCCCTGGAATATTAAAGGTAGTTCCTAGTCCCACAAGCCCGTCCGATCTACGGCCCCGAGAACGGGTGAATTTTGGTCTGTTCAGCCATCTCGTTGAGAGATGTTTTTGAAGTCAGAAATTTATTAGCTGCCTGAGAAGTTATTTATGTCAATTGTCTTTATATGATTATATCTTAGGCATTCCACCACTTCTCTAACTACATGAATCTTCGTTTGATAAAAACACCACCGTGGTCGAGTAACCTTCTCGATATGACCAGTCTTAGTTTCTTAGAGTACCCCCTAAAGCCCTCCTGGTCTTATTTGAAACAATCCGTATAGACGTCTACATAACTCCTTTTACCAGGGATATCGTAGTTTCAATCGGTTTTATCAGTAATAGCGGTTCAGTAATTTTTATCAAAACAGCGGCTCAGGCAATGTGTAATCCAACCCGCCTGGAATATCTGCCATTATATCAAGGATAACACAGTGTATGTGGCCGCCACTTGACCAAAGAGAAAGTTTCCTTAGTCTCACAATTGAGGTCACAGCAATTTGTGTAGCCACAATGTACAGTGACATTAGGTGTCTCATTAAATTCAGTGCATCAGATAGCGTGGTCCTCATTGCGGCTGAGTATTGAACAGCAGAGGGACCTTTGACGCCTCGTCCACCAGACCACAACACCTTTATGGGTCAGACAGAAGCAGTGTATACCCAATGCATAACACGCGGTTTTAACCGCCCAATCTTTGCCAATGGCTCTCTTGTAGGTGTATAGACCAAATGTTTCCAAAATGTTGGATCTGAAGTTCAGTCTCCAATCCAGCAAACTATCCAGGTGTTTCGCGCTTTTAATAAGTAGTGCCCCACTTCGCCATCGCATGTAGGGCTTCCTGAAGTATATATCTAACAGTGCTGGAAAACCTCCCTCTAACCGCAATTGCCACGTCATCAGTATGCGCGACAAATTATACAACTTTTTCTTTCAGATATAATAATACATTGTTAATGGCTATATTCCAAAATACAGGAGACAGTACACCTCTTTGAGGAGTTCCTCTGCCGACCCATCATTTAAGATCTATAGATTCCTAGCCTGCCGTAATGCATCTTTTGGTAAGTTATTAAGAAATTGCACCTTCTTCATGATTAACTTCGGTTTTACATGATTGAAAGCACCTTCAATGTCAAGAAATGCTACCATTGTACATATTGTATATTGCCAGCAAAGAGCCCTCTATGTGGGCGACTAGGTTATGAAGAGCTGCTTCAGTGAACTTGCTCTTACTAGGTTAGTTTTAAGTGGCATTCTGCCATCAGACTCACTTAGACGTTAGAGCTGGGCGCTTGAAAATTTGCACGAATATTTCCCATTGGTGTAGGTTGGTTGAGATTGTAAAGGGGCTATATCGGTTCATGTTTTGATATAGCTGCCATATAATCCGATCCTGAATATTGATTTTTTGAGCCTTTAGAGGGCGCAATAATTATCTGATTGGCTGAAATTTTGCATGAAATATTTTGTTTTAACTTTTAACAACTGTACCTAGTCTACTCCAAATAGGTTCGTAACCCAATATAGCTTCCATTTAAAGCCATCTCGGATTTTGACTTCTGGAGACGCTAGAAGGCCGAGTTATGATGCGATTTGGCTGAAAATTTGCTTAAAGTAGTTTGTTTTGACTTGCAACAACTGGGGAAAGTGTGGTCTAAATCGGTTCATAATGTGATATAGCGCCCATGTAAACCGATCTCTCGATTATAGTTCTTTAGTCTCTAAAGGGTGCAATTCTTATTGGATTTGGCTGAAATTTTGCAAAACTATCTCTTCAATGACCTTAAGTATACGTGTTATATATTCTCTGAATGGGTTGATAACCTGATATAGCTCCCATATCCGCCGATTTTATATCTTGAACCAATATACAGCGCAATTCTTATCCGATTGGGCTGAAATTTTGCAAGATAACTTTCACCTTGGTCTCCAACAGCTCAAATCGGCTCAGAACTTCGTACAGATCCATTATCCTTTGTTTGCCTATAAAGAGATCAGAGATAGGGCTAAGAAATCGAGGGTATATAAGATCATATAAGATTCGATCCAGCAGAGCATAGCACGATTTTACTTGTTATTGCCTCCTAATGCCCCCTGATTTGTAATTTTTTACTCTTAATACCCTATGTGATTTTTGTGCTTCAGATTTAGCGAAGAAGAGTGCCCCTTGTGGCTCATAACCGCTTACCTGGTAAGCCATCAGCTTTTGCTGTATCATTCATCTTTTTCGTGTTAGGCGTTAAACACTTGTTGTAGTCCCCAGGGTTTGGAAGTGGGTAACATTCACGAACTAAAAGCCACTAAAAATGTTCCTGTCATATCTGCAGCACACTGTCTGTATCTTGCATGCGATGACCTTCTTTAACTATACACGTGGAAATGCCTACACCAAAACATCGATCACATGTTACACTATTTGGTAAATTTTGTGAACATCGTTCCGTTTCCTCTTTTTACCTGGGTCTAGACACTTCTCTTATCTTCATGTAAATGAATCCAACTGCATTTCATTAAAACCCCCAAAAACCTCTGAGCGCAGACTCTTTATTGTTCTTTAGTTAAAAACATATTCATGTACTGCATATAAGCTTTTTGAAAACCTTTTGAAAACATTTTCTATACTTCTTTCATAGATTTCTTGCATGCGAATAATGAGCTGACCCATCCCCTCCCCGACCCACCCCAGTCCAGACTAGGTCATTAGCCAAAATGAATACTTTGCCAAATAATACGATGGAGTATTAAAATGTAAACACTTCTCAAAACGACACTTCCCTTTTAACAATTGATCCAAATGAGTGCAGAGTAGGAAATAAAACCCCCTGCAAATAAATCAGTCATGCAGTTGGCACAGAAAGAGAATGCAAAATTCAAAAGTTAACATGATTAAAATGTCTTCAAAGTGGTGTTTTCCTGGGGGAGGTGGACTTAGGGCTGATGGGGCGGGAGTCAAAAGTATCCTGCATTGAGACTGCATGACACGGCTTTGACTTATGATCCAGTTTCCTCCATACTTATTCAACACAAAACAACGTTTATGCGAGGCAGAAGGCAGACTGGGATCTCCATGTAAGTTCATTTGGATTTATTTTTTCTAGTTTTCTTTTATTTATGCCAGAGTCCTTTGTGTTGGTTGGCACATGCGAGAGCGGCCACAATTGTTTAATAACAATTCCATTGAATAAAATCCTTTGAACTTGTCTGTCCGCTGCACAGACACACACACACACACAAACACAAACCTCTACGAAGAAAAATCTACCAACGCACACAAACTGGAATAAATGGGACCACACCACAAATGACTGTTAAAACCACGGCCACAACAGTTGGTTTCGCCAGCCCTTACCATCGCATACACTCATATGAGCTGCATTGCACACACAGAGCCTACATACAGTCTCCGACCCAAATTCTACCACGTCCTCCACTCTTGGGGTTCATTTAAGTCGATGCGTCCAAACGTACATAAAATCATACAGCTCATAAAGCTTATGAAGCCACAGCGGCAGCAGCATCAGCACCCAATGCACAAATGTGAACAGTGGAAGCTGAAATACCAACCGCATCAATATGAACTCTTCCGAAGACTGGAGTTTTCCAGGTCCACAACCAGTATGGCAAGGCAAACGCAACCCAACACCATGTTTGGTGGATTAAATAGTTAAGTGACTTAAACCCATTCTGTAATTAAACGACGGCAACAACTACACGAGCAGACTGATATTTCCACTATAGCACATTAAGGTGATGAACTAGCACGTCTACAAGTCTAATAAGCAGACCGAGTATTTATTAAACATCCACACAAGCACACTAGGGTGATGACTTTTTACAATCACATGTTCCTGTATCATATTATGATGAGTTTTTATTTAAGATTAGAGATTATTTAAGATAAATCTTACGTTTGAGGTGATGCGATAAAAAAAACCTCAGACACAAAATGATTTTAAAATGTTTATTTTGGCATTTTGAGGAATTTTTTGTCACCGTAAGCAGATATAAATTGAACTCAAGATTAGACCAACATATACTATGTAACATCATCAAACACTCAAGGGAGTTAAATATCCACGTTGTCATTAGAGAGGATGTATCTGAAGGGGGAGGATGTCCTTGTTGCGGCAGGAGATGCATAAGCCTTGCATAACGCTCGCATGCTCACAGCTATGGTTGTTCCTAGAGCTGGCAAACTATCGATAATTATAACATTCGATGTTTTCGATTTTTCTAAGAATAATCACCTATGTTTTAAACGAAAATGAGAGGTAAAAATCGGGCGTCAAATTTAGGTAATAGCAATGTAGGAGTGTTGGATGGCCTATTTTTGTTCAGTTTTGCAAAAACTGAACATTGCTGATAGTATCAATCGGATAAATATCAATCGATATCCAGAAAAAAAGTAAAATACCGATAGTATTGATAGTGCCATCGATATTTTGCCAGCATTAGTAGTTTCTGGCAATGTTAATTGGAGATTCATCTTTTTTCGAGTGTGTTTTCAAGCCTTTGAGAGCTTTTGGATGTACATTTATAGCTACACATAGTTCTTTAAAATCTTCACCGGAATTGACTACCGAACCAATGATCAGACCATGAATTGGAAAAGCATGAACAGATTTTATGCAAATCTCAAGAAGAGCTATAATGGCACGAGAGTTTCAGCGTACATTGCAGATGTTTGGGATCTGGTGAAACTTTACAAACGGGATGCCACTCCTCTCAGTCATGAGACGGAAGACAGAGAGAAGAGTGGAAGAGAAACTTCATGTCGTCTCTCCAACCGCCTGTTTCCTTAATCTAAGTTACACTACTTCTGAAGATTGTTTTCAATTCATCATAATTGCTCATCAATTTCTGCACAAAAATGTACTCGATATTTGGTATTCTAGTCTATCCATAGAACTCATCGTCCATGACAACGCGAAGAAGGCGATCCAGCAAATGGTGCTGGCAACTGGTGAACTTGGGTGTGGGGAGACCTTTCTCTTCGAACATTTCCGCTGTCGAACTAAAACGCCAGTCTTTTTGCGGTATTCACGTTGTTGTAACGGCAATAATCATTACAATTGATCCCCAGAGATTGAAGGCATCTTACACATTCAGGAGTCCTTCTGCGATTGTTTGAGCTTTCCCATCTTTTAATTTGAGTGCTTTCAACTTAATTTCTTAGATTCTTTCTAGAAAACCACGGCCTGATATTCAACGCTCTCAAGGTGTTTGCCTCAAAGTGCATTCTGCACTACTCCAGATAAAGCTTCCTTGTATATAGCCTTGTGGATGCCTTATTGGTATGGAGTTGGGATATCAATGCCCTCAGCGAAAAGCTGGTGGCAGATCGTTGCTGCACCGAGGGAAGACAGCTTTGAGCTTGTAATAAGACGTTTTGCAGTGCTTGTTGCGTTAAGCTTCTTTTTTCTCGTTGATGTTTATTACAATCCCCCAAAGACTATCTGTACTGTGGTCGAATGAGTCCGGGCTCCTTTCGGAACAATCAAGTAAATATGTAAATGTGGAACAGTAGCTTATGATGGATGGTAGTCCTCATCTTCCTTGCACATCCATTCGCCTTTTACCTTGATCATGTCAAACAATACCTTCAATAAATCAATAAATCAAATCAATTTTGTTTGTTTTCGCAACGCTCGTTGTCTTTCAGAAGTTTTTTTAGCTTTGCACAAATGTCTTGATCAGATAGTTGCCGGGGTTCAATGTTTTGCTCTGAAGGAACATAAGCTCAATAGCAAGTTGATCGATCCACTCTCTCCGTTCTTTGGTAGTGAACTTCAAAAATTTAATGCGTACAATGACGTGGATTTTCAGGGGTATGTGACTCTGTTCACTTAATTTTCCATCAATAATTACCACGTTGCTCCTTCTTGATGGTGCTTGAAACTGGGCAAGGTCCTTTGTCCAGGTTTCCTTGTTCTTCTCCGTGTCAAAAGAGCTCCTTAAAGGCAAACCTAATTGCCTTGCCGTTCATTTCCATTCAAGTTATTGAATACAATACAACATGTCATTCAAATATTATATTGTATTTAATAACTTGAATGGAAATGAACGGCAAGGCATTCAGGGTTGCCTGAACTTGTTGAACGACACAAATCGATCAATGAACACCTATTTATACTACGTATTTTTTAATGGGTATTATAAATGGGCGCATCTTATTAAATTGTGGATATATATCTGAGTTAGCACGCGAATCCTGCAAATTTTTTTAAGATTAAGATTTTAAGATTCAAAATTAATGACCTCTCATAAATGCACTTTCTGTAACAAAGTCATCCCCAACAGGTAGCCAACGGAAAAATACGCATAAATAAATTCCCTAAATTGAATGTAAACGGAGTGGCTATAATAAAAAATACCTAAAGGGCAATTCAGCATACATATATGAAAGTTTATTAGTTCCCTACCATAATCATAAAAATGACGTTTGTTTCTCAACAATTTTCTTTAAATGTGATATCATAAAAAAGTCGACAAAGATTTTCCAAAGATGATTCCAAATGGGGTACCTTCACTTAATTGTTTTGTTCATAGCGTATGTGGCTTTTCGCGAAAGTTACATTCTTCCCTTATGGATTTGTATGATTTAAAAAAAAAAGAAGAGATTTACATTTTTTTCACAAAAATTTAAATTCAAAGTGGTTTGTGCGTGACCTTTATTAATAATTAAATATGATATGTTATCTTACTCATTAATAGGCAAAAGTTGATTCATTCGTGCAACAGGAAATAATTTTTAAGAAAAAAAGTCATCACCCTAAAGCATACATCGAGCCAAGCATATGCATGGGAAAAAAACAATCACCCATTGCGAAAAACCGATGTTGCCAGAGGGTTGGCAGATAAACAATTTATTGTTATAGCAAAGCTTGCCTTAATGATTTTAAAAGGATTATAAGGAGGAGAAAACTGGACTTAAGAGCTTTGTGGTGGTTCGATGAGGAGGAAGGGCTCAACAGATTTAAATTGAAAAAAAAAGAAAATAATCGGCCAAAGGTTAACGTTACGGTATACACAATTAAAATTCACAGCAGGAAAATTCAAAAACAATGTCCATGGGTTGATGTTCAAAAGTGAAATTTCTTCTGTTTTTGAGTCATATAGGCTCCACACAGCGATAAAATACAACTTAATACAGACGGTGAAAGTCACTCCGTCGAATGGTAATTACTATTCAAAACAAACAAACCTCCTATGTAAGATTGGAGGCATCAGACCGTAGCATATCGTCCACCTCCTGCAAATGTGGGTGGCTTGGCACCTCTAGACGAGAATAATGCTTCAAGCCCAAAACCAGTCGTCAAAATAACGATTGAGGAAGAGACGAATAACCCAGAGGGATAGGCAGTTCATCCCCAGTCTTTAAGTAAAAGAGGTATTTCTGATTCAATCTCGGGCAGCGACAGTTACAATGTCACAGTCATCGCAGCCGAATCGAGAAATGAGGTCAGCTGGATGACGGCAAAAGTGCGCGAGGGCTTTGGTAAGCCCACAAGAGGACCAACAAAGCGAACCCGGCACGACGAAGGAGACTGAGGATTTGGTACCGGCAGCACAATCGGGCAATAAGGCAGGGTGCTCGTATGGATAAAACTGATGTACAACTTCTACAGAAGCTGGAAAGAAAATCAGGTCTTCCGAAGAGCAGAACACTTCGAAACCGGCGAAAAAGAGCTCCCTGCTTTCAAGTACTTAGGAAGAACCAAGCCAGTCCTCCCTCATTAGAGACCCCAGACAGTAAACTACGGAATGTGACAAAGTCGAAACAGGATCGATAGAGACGAGCACGGGCCAATTCGGCAGCCGGTTGCACGTACCAGATTGACCCAATGAAGCCCTTCGTCGGCAAGGGCTGCCGCCTCGGTCTTGATGTCTTCATGTAGGTCAGTGACTTCCAAACAGTCTTTATGTAGGACAGTGACTTCCAAAAAGACGGCACAGCCATCACGGAAGCGGAAGATGGTCGCTGAAAGAGGTAAAGAGCCGCCCTCTTATGTAACAACCTCTTTGTGCACAGAGACTTTGACTTAGGTTTTTACCTCAAATCATAGCCTTTGTTAAGCGGATCCGGTACTTGGATGTTGGCTGCGGCTTAGCTCGCCGGATGGGGAGGTTCTTTTCCGCTAACGGCTGTACATTTAAATTTGTACCGGGTTTTTAAAAATAAACTTTAAAACAAATGCTCAAATACACTGGAAAAAATATGATTAGTGATAATAGCTTGTGGTCCATTTGTTTGAATCTGATGGTTTACATCTTATCATGGGAGAGTTTAGGTGTTATTTCTCTCCCTGGCATCCCACCCCATTTGACCTATTGTCATCCATGGTATTTTCGGTGCCAAAAAAAAAATATTTGAAAATACCCCAAAATTAATTCATCCATTCCTCACATGACCGTTACTTTTCAGCCTTTTTGACAAACTAACACATTGTTAATTAATTTTATATAGCAATATTCACATATTTATTTAAAGTTTAATTGATGGACTAAATTATTAAGAAAAATTATAAACAATTAGGGTTTTTTTGTTTTTTTAGGAAATATTTAACAATGTTCTATGAATGAATGATTAAAAAAAAATATTAAACAAGGCCTTTATATATAACATTTCATGTTTCTTTGGTGTCCTAAAACTAACATAATCATAAAAAAAAAATAATATATTTTAATTTTAAATGTTTTTATATATTAACAAAAACATTTTTTTAGATTAAATTTCTAGTTATTTCGCTTGATATTTATATTTGTTTCCTTTTTTTTTTATTGTCTAAAATATTGATTTTTAATAACAGTTTCGCCATTAACAATAAAGATTTTATAAGTTTATAGTACAAATTTTTAATTATTTATTCACTTTAGAAAATTAGTAAAATATTAATAATTATTGACAATTTTGTTAATACAAATGAATATTTTGCATGCTTAACAAAAATTGAACTTTATGAGGAAAATTTTAACACTTTTTTTAAATAAGAAAATGGCGGTTTCTTATAAATATGTATTTATTTAATACCTGTTATTAAATGTTAAGCAATCAAGTATATTTTAATATTTAATTATTATGTAAATAGATTAGTTTGCTTGTGTTCCTTTTTTTAAATAATCGTTATGGTTTTTTTTTTAAAAAAAAAAAAACTAATAAATCCAGTAGTTTTACAATTTTGTCATACATCTGTATGTATTATTATTTCTGTGATATTTTCTCTTCCAAATCTTGTATGTAGTGCAATTTATAGCTGTGATATTAGTTTTTTTATTCAACTTTTAGTTTAGTAGTAAGTTAGGTTAAGGTTTGCGTATTTTTTTTATATACATAGGTTTTAGTAGTGTATATATGTGTGGCTAGGGGACAATTTGGGGGTTATGTTAGTTGATACATGTGGTTCCGGACTTACACAATCAAGCCCATACTTAATATGGTTTTTTTTTTCCAAATTTCAAAAAGGCCTATATTCGGCCGACCGCCACAGCAATACAAAAGCAGGGATGTTGTGTGGCACCTGCAGTAGTACTTGCAACCCAACCCTGAGGTCTTCTTCTTCCTGTGGTAAATCCACCACGTGTGGCTAACCTCAACTGCTATGTATGTACAACCACAGATGGCTCTGTTGCACGGTGGGTCCCTAGTAAAAATGCCACAAATAAATACGCATCTCACATTACCGAAAACTATTAATTCTCTTTCTATTTACAATAGTGAATATTAAAATAAGTTTAAGCACGTGATATTCTTCTCTTTAGACTAAACGCTTCATGATGCCTTATGTTCACACTGAACGTTTTACTATTGGTCATATTTCATTGCCACATATTTAATATGCTCCAATTGTAAATGAAGGACATATGTATAAAAAACGCTTTATCATTTACTTAATATGTCCATCTAACGTTCCTTTCCCATAAAAACCACGTCTTCCTAAAATTTCGCAATTAATTTGTTCAAAACTTTTTCTTTTTTTTCTTTTCTAATATTCACTTTTATAAATCTACTAACTAATTCTATCTATACAGAAATAGCCAAATAATTAAAACAAACTGATTTTTCTTACCCTTTTCTTGGGGCTGTCTTATAATATAAGGAAACGTCCTCAATAAAAAGCACTGACACAGAAAATAACCACAACTAGAACTCAATGACGCTTAAAACACGATGTTGACAGGTCAGTCTCGAGATTTGGAAAAGAACTTTTCTACTAAAACTTGTCAAAAGCATGTCCTTAAGTCCTATGCCGGTAACGTTCTTACGTCGTTACGACTATACAACCCTGCATTCGTTGCACAGGTGGCAATTCCTGTTGTACGTCCTACGCTCTTATAAAGGTTGTGCCACATAAAATCATTATTGTGAATGGCAAACAAAATAGAAAATTTAAAAAGAAGAAGACAAAGAACGACACCACAACAGCCGCCAAATAAATAAAAACAAAAGAAGTTTTATTATTTAAAGTGGTCATCACAAAGCCTGCTATTTTTACGTAGCCTGCGAAGTAAAAATTGTTGGGAAAGTCTTGTCTTGTCTTGGCCTTCATTTGTCATTGTTGCAACCAATGCAAATGCCCAAGGAATCAAAAGAAAATGCCAACGCAACATCCTACTGTACACAAACAAATGGTAAGAAACTTTCAAATGAAAACAGCTATTGTGCACATTTCTAAAATGAATTTCTATCCGCCTGTCTTCTACAGAAAAATTTGGCCAATTTAAATCTGGAAATATCTCAAACACATGCATCTGCAAGAAGCTTATCGAATGGTCAAGAAATCAAATGTGAACGGAAATCGTAAAAGCCCATTGCCAAAATGTTAGTGTTCGTTGTCAATGTATCCATGCCTGTACATTGCCTGTTGTCGATTTCGTTGATGTCCTTATGCCGTAAATCCCTTGTCGGCAATAATATATGTGCACAAATAACGACAAAAACAAATGGATGTCCGTATACCGCCTGTTGGTAATGAAGTGTGTATACAACAAAAGTCTGTAGACGTTAAACCTTGTATGCAAACTGGATATAAGAATGAAAATGCGACATGTCCTGCAGTAAATGCCTTATATGATGCCTGTAATCACAAACATCAAATGCAAATGGACATTGGAAAGTCCACAAATAGTCAAATGCCAGCAATCCGTTTGTGCCCTATCGTATGCGACTGATGTCTATTTCCTGTCTATCAGCCTATTTCGTAGTGCCTTATATGAAGATGTGTATGGCAGGTATAAAATCTTTAAATATTTCCGATCGGATTCTTTCATATCGCTCCAAACGTTCATTATAAGGTATTATGGCTTTGAGTTTTCTTTCATGGTTGTGCGACCAGGTAGGTTGTTTCGTTTTGACTCCACCAGGTGTTCTCCAGGCCAATATTGGTGTCAAATTGTCACTATCAGTTTGGTTGTCGATTGTACTACCTGTGGTTGTACAATGACTTTGTATATTTTTGGATTGTTCATCTGGATAATTTAGATTTGAGTCTGCTTCTACTGAGCTGTTTCTCCGCTCGAACATGTGGGCCCAGTTCGCAGCATGTTCTTTGCCTGGTTTCCCGCGCATCGAGGACACTTTGGTGAGGTAACGCCGTCGAACCCACATTTGAAGCAAAATATTGCCCTTTGTTCAATTGGGCAGTCAATAAACGAATGTCCAGGTTGCTTGCAATTCCAACATACTAGTTGTTTGGAATTGTGCGTCATGGCCTCTACTTCATATGTCTCTTCATTAGGTAAAAATTCAGCTTGCATTTCATTTACTCTTCTATAATTTTGGTGTTGTTGTGGTTGACGAAAAGATAAGCGTTTTGCCATTGTCCTTTCGGCTCTTTTACATTCTTCTATCAGCTCATCTAATGACTCAATATTCTTTGGGTATATGAGCTGAATAAGTCCGTCCTTTAGATTGTCCTTTATGATACGAATCATTTCGTATTCCTGTATGGGAAAACGCATTTGGTTTCTCAACTTAATTATCTCCGAAATAAAAATATCAGCTGACTCTGATAGCATTTGTCTTCTCTCCATAATTTTTCTTTGAATTTCGAAGTCACTTTCGAAGTTTCTGAATTTTTTTATGAAATGATATTTAAGTTGTTCCCATTGGCAAAAGGGGTTGTGTTGCCTGAATTCCCATAACCAATCGTGAGCTCTTCCACTCAGCAAATGGTGAAAACCTTTTACAAATATGTCCCATGGACAATTATAATCAATTCTTAGGGATTCTGCCCTAAACACAAAATCTTCCACACTCACAGATTTTGATGAGCCATCAAACCGAAGCCCCCACTTTTGCAGTTGCATTGGTGTGATTGGTTTATAACCCATTGTAAAATGTTGTGTGTGACTGTAGTTGTTGGGATGAGGTACATTTCCATATTGGTCATTTGGCCTGTAGCTGTTGTCGTCCATTGCTCGATTTGGCAAATAATTTGTGTTATTTGGATGGAAATTCTGCTGTCGATAAGAGAAATTCTGCTGTTGTTGCTCATGGCGAGTAGATTCATGATCGTTATTTCGGCTACTCTGTATAGGAATATCCCCTCGTTCATCTAACGAATTTCTAATCGCTCTTGGTATCATAACTGCCAGGTTTTGTTCTATAGAACGCATTATACTAGCCTGCGCAGCTCCAATAGATGCGTCTACATAATCTCGTACGCTTAGACTGTCGGTATTGGTTTCACCAGAGGGATTGGCATTCTCAGGTAGAGTAGGCATCCGATTTTGTTGTGACATTCTGGAGAATTCTCTTCGGATCTCCCGTGCTGTTAGACTACTGTATTCTGGTGTGGTAATAGACTCTAATGAACTCAAAGAAGATGAGGTATGAGGTCCTAACTGTGTATGTGCCTGAAAAGTTGTATTCGAATTTCGATTTGTCTCGATAACTGTCCGATTTGGGTCAAATCTACCTGGGTTCCTGTTTGGGGTATTGTTCATAGGATCTAGACTAACGCTCGTGTCTGGAATTGTATTCAAATTCTGATTCCGTAAATCTCTGTTAGCAATGCGAGCTGAGGATCTAGAACCTGTTCTTTCAGTCATTCTATAATTCAAAAAATATCTAAGAATGTCCTGCTTCCCCTTTCCTTTGTGCCCTATGCAGCAACAAAAAAAACGCAAACGTAATGCGAGAAATTCCTAAGAAAAGGGAATAAACAGTATCGTTTCGTATGGCAGTGTAAATTTACCAAAACAAATTTATGGTTTATTGAAATGGTAATAGTATTTGGAAATAGGCTCTTTATATGTAGTAATAAAAAATATTTTAATTCAAATATATTAGTTTTTTTTTTTTTTTTTTTTTTTTTTGGTAAGGGAATGTTTTAGTGTCTTTTAGGCAATATATTTTGTTATAAGGGTTTAGTTGATAAGTGTTATATCTACATGTATACTACAAAAACAACACTAACAAAAACAAAAATTTTAACAATTAAGATTAATTATATTTCTCTTTTCTTTTTCAGATAAGGACAATATACATAGGTATGATGGCTGAAATCTTGTAACGGATCAAGTGATGGTGGAGAATGGTGTATAGCTTTAAGAATTACTTTTAGTTTAACAATTTCAAATTAAATTTAAAAAAAATACTTTAGGCTGAAATTTAAGATGTAAAATAATAAATTTCATTTAATTTTTTCTTCAATAAAAAACAAAGAAATCTATTCGGATTTAAACAAAGATGTTTGTATAGAATTCTTGGACATAAAAGCAAATTGTCAAAAATCAGTACGCTGAAAAAAATTACTTTGTGTGGAATACCTTCTAAATCGCATCATGCCATTTAAAAACAACAACAAATGTAATATCTTGCTATATAGCATCAGAATACATGATTCCTGCCTCTATAATAGATTGATTTGATTCAGTTGGTGACTTAATGATTGGATCTATTCTAACAGTCGTTGCAACACAGGCATGGCAATATTTTGCCTTCCGGGACACCGCTATATAGAAAAAGAATCTTTCTCATAAGTTTGGGCTATTTATCTTAACAAAATTTCAATTAAGTGGATGGTGTTGGGTAGCCAATATGCACTAGTAATAAAGGCAGTCCCATGTTGCTGGGCGCCAAAATGTAACAACCTCTTTGTGCACAGAGACTTTGACTTAGGTTTTTACCTCAAATCATAGCCTTTGTTAAGCGGATCCGGTACTTGGATGTTGGCTGCGGCTTAGCTCGCCGGATGGGGAGGTTCTTTTCCGCTAACGGCTGTACATTTAAATTTGTACCGGGTTTTTAAAAATAAACTTTAAAACAAATGCTCAAATACACTGGAAAAAATATGATTAGTGATAATAGCTTGTGGTCCATTTGTTTGAATCTGATGGTTTACATCTTATCATGGGAGAGTTTAGGTGTTATTTCTCTCCCTGGCATCCCACCCCATTTGACCTATTGTCATCCATGGTATTTTCGGTGCCAAAAAAAAAATATTTGAAAATACCCCAAAATTAATTCATCCATTCCTCACATGACCGTTACTTTTCAGCCTTTTTGACAAACTAACACATTGTTAATTAATTTTATATAGCAATATTCACATATTTATTTAAAGTTTAATTGATGGACTAAATTATTAAGAAAAATTATAAACAATTAGGGTTTTTTTGTTTTTTTAGGAAATATTTAACAATGTTCTATGAATGAATGATTAAAAAAAAATATTAAACAAGGCCTTTATATATAACATTTCATGTTTCTTTGGTGTCCTAAAACTAACATAATCATAAAAAAAAATAATATATTTTAATTTTGAATGTTTTTATATATTAACAAAAACATTTTTTTAGATTAAATTTCTAGTTATTTCGCTTGATATTTATATTTGTTTCCTTTTTTTTTTATTGTCTAAAATATTGATTTTTAATAACAGTTTCGCCATTAACAATAAAGATTTTATAAGTTTATAGTACAAATTTTTAATTATTTATTCACTTTAGAAAATTAGTAAAATATTAATAATTATTGACAATTTTGTTAATACAAATGAATATTTTGCATGCTTAACAAAAATTGAACTTTATGAGGAAAATTTTAACACTTTTTTTAAATAAGAAAATGGCGGTTTCTTATAAATATGTATTTATTTAATACCTGTTATTAAATGTTAAGCAATCAAGTATATTTTAATATTTAATTATTATGTAAATAGATTAGTTTGCTTGTGTTCCTTTTTTTAAATAATCGTTATGGTTTTTTTTTTAAAAAAAAAAAACTAATAAATCCAGTAGTTTTACAATTTTGTCATACATCTGTATGTATTATTATTTCTGTGATATTTTCTCTTCCAAATCTTGTATGTAGTGCAATTTATAGCTGTGATATTAGTTTTTTTATTCAACTTTTAGTTTAGTAGTAAGTTAGGTTAAGGTTTGCGTATTTTTTTTATATACATAGGTTTTAGTAGTGTATATATGTGTGGCTAGGGGACAATTTGGGGGTTATGTTAGTTGATACATGTGGTTCCGGACTTACACAATCAAGCCCATACTTAATATGGTTTTTTTTTTCCAAATTTCAAAAAGGCCTATATTCGGCCGACCGCCACAGCAATACAAAAGCAGGGATGTTGTGTGGCACCTGCAGTAGTACTTGCAACCCAACCCTGAGGTCTTCTTCTTCCTGTGGTAAATCCACCACGTGTGGCTAACCTCAACTGCTATGTATGTACAACCACAGATGGCTCTGTTGCACGGTGGGTCCCTAGTAAAAATGCCACAAATAAATACGCATCTCACATTACCGAAAACTATTAATTCTCTTTCTATTTACAATAGTGAATATTAAAATAAGTTTAAGCACGTGATATTCTTCTCTTTAGACTAAACGCTTCATGATGCCTTATGTTCACACTGAACGTTTTACTATTGGTCATATTTCATTGCCACATATTTAATATGCTCCAATTGTAAATGAAGGACATATGTATAAAAAACGCTTTATCATTTACTTAATATGTCCATCTAACGTTCCTTTCCCATAAAAACCACGTCTTCCTAAAATTTCGCAATTAATTTGTTCAAAACTTTTTCTTTTTTTTCTTTTCTAATATTCACTTTTATAAATCTACTAACTAATTCTATCTATACAGAAATAGCCAAATAATTAAAACAAACTGATTTTTCTTACCCTTTTCTTGGGGCTGTCTTATAATATAAGGAAACGTCCTCAATAAAAAGCACTGACACAGAAAATAACCACAACTAGAACTCAATGACGCTTAAAACACGATGTTGACAGGTCAGTCTCGAGATTTGGAAAAGAACTTTTCTACTAAAACTTGTCAAAAGCATGTCCTTAAGTCCTATGCCGGTAACGTTCTTACGTCGTTACGACTATACAACCCTGCATTCGTTGCACAGGTGGCAATTCCTGTTGTACGTCCTACGCTCTTATAAAGGTTGTGCCACATAAAATCATTATTGTGAATGGCAAACAAAATAGAAAATTTAAAAAGAAGAAGACAAAGAACGACACCACAACAGCCGCCAAATAAATAAAAACAAAAGAAGTTTTATTATTTAAAGTGGTCATCACACTTACGCCAGAGTGGCAGGGAAACTCAACAGAGATGAGCTAACTTATGCAGTCATCAATATCCGCAGTGTATTCGGTAGGATTTCACAAGATCATAGGTCTCAAGTGGAAGATTTGGCCAACGAACGTGTGGAACTCTGAAGAGGTTCAACCCATACAAATGGTGAGCTGCTCAGTATAAAGGAGACCTCTTTACCCTGCGAGCTACCGGACGCGTCTATAGGTTGCAGATTATGAAATGCTCCGTACGGAGTGGCTGCAACGGCAGTCGCGGACAATCAGTGATATCGAGCGGAGAGTCTCAGTAAGAGGCCGGCCGGCACCGGCCTTGCACAAATGCTGAGTGCCAATGATGGTCGATATGGCAAGGAGAGTTATTGGCGCCTTTAAATAGCCAATGGCAACTATGTCCCAGCGGCAATCGGTCTCTTGGACTGGAATGAGCTTGCTCAGGAGCTTGACGAGGATCACCACCTCCAGATGAAAATCTGGCTACAACAACAACAACAACAGAGTCGGGAAAATGTTTGTGGAAAAATGTGTGGTCTTTCACAGGGAGGTGAAGGAGGAAGGAACTCTCCTTCTGGTGGGCTTCGATCAAGTTTCCATAACAAGTTTGGCTAAGACTAAAAGCAGGACGTTCAAAGTGTTCAAGGCCTTCTTTTCCAAGATTAGAAAGACTAAGATGGGCAAATATCCTAATACTGAGACTTCAGACAGTGCAGTGACAAGATTCTCAATACTGCCTAACGAACAGGGGACCGACGTCGAGATTATAACCGACTTTCTTAATATAGGGAATATCAGGCAATGCAGGGACTGGAGGCTCAGTATAGCCTTACGACCAGGGAAAAAAAGCCCATTTGCTGGAGCCCTAATGATTGAGGTTATCCATATAAACCTCCACCGGAACGAAACTTCTACACACTCTCTGCTGGAGAACACAAGCAAGTGCATGATTCATATTGACTTTATTCAGGAGCGCCACGGACAACCCGGAACAAAGTTGCTGGACTAAACCATATCAACTACCAATTATTTAATGCTAATACTGGTACTCGGCCGGGCATCTCCATTTTTTGCCATACAAAATTATGTTATTTCTTTTTCCCAGTAGGAAGACGGTGGACCATACCTGGCATCACTTTATCTGTCTTTCTACTCTCGGTACTACAACCCACGTCGGAGCTGCAACGACTGGTGGGAAGGCAAAACAAAGAGAAAATGAGTTACTAATAGGGTGCGATGGGAACTCTCACCACATTTTGTGGGGAAGTGTGTATTTTAATAAGCAGAGCAAAACCCTGGCAGAATTTTTAAATACTAACGACCTAACAACACTTGTTAACATCGCTACTTTTGTTAAAATGATTGGTAGGAAGTTTTAGATATGAAAATATATTTGGAAAATCTAATCGATGAGGTTCTGGATTGGAGGGTCTCCATGAAGCACTCCTTTCCAGATCATCGCTACATGACGTTTAGAATAGCACGATGAGTCCTTAAACCGATAAGCTTCCGTAATAATTTGAATGCCAACTGGACAAAATTCAAAATACTACTCAGGAGAAGGCTTGGACAAGATAATTTAGATTGTCCAAGCATAGAAGTCATTGACGACATTTTCAACAGGATTACGACTGCACTTGTGGGATTTTTCAAAGATAGTTGTCCTCTTCGAGAAAGGAAATAAACCAAAGAAAAACCCTGGATGACTGGGCAGCCTTTATTACAGAGCACGTAGTCAAAGAACAGCATTGTATTGGAATGGGTATTACACACGGCTCAAGTAAACATGACTACTGGAAGCTTTTTTGAGAACAGGTCGATAACATTAATGACACCTTCAAGATGAAAAAACTCTCTTGAAAACCCATGTCCAAATAGAGACGTTTATAGACGAAATGGCAGTGAGAGCAGAGACAACGGAGGACATGTTGAGGATTTTGATGAAAACGTATTTTCCACAGGGCACGACGGGACTCACAAAGACACCGGAATCTTGGAATAAAGAGGTTGATTCAAAGCTTTATTATTACAGAATTTATGGTAAAAGAAGCCCTTAAAGAGTTTCAAACGATTTAAGTACTGAGAAGGAGGCGGACTATCTAGCTCCACATTTGGCCGCTAATTTCACAGCTTGCCTAGGATTGAAAATAATTCGAATGTCTGGCAGGAGACAAGACCTTGCCGGGGTTGGGCATAAACACCACCCCAAACAGGACTTATTTACTGACCATAGCAATATGGGGTTCAAATAAAAGGCATTTGACTGCAGAATATCCTGATATCCAAATGTGGGACCAAGTGTTTGGGGGCCCCAAAAACACCTCCCAAAGAGAACAAATTTATGACCATAGCAATATTGGTCTCATGTGAAAAGTGTTTGGGAGTAAACCACAAATCTGTTATCAATACTTGGGAAAAAGTGTCTATGGGGCCAACCCACCCCCATAACAATACCCAAATAGGACGCACTTGCTGACTACTGCAATATGGGGTTCAAATCAGGGCTGCGGAGTCCGAGTCTTGGAGTCGAAGTCGAAAAAACTACCTTGATTCCGACTCCGAACAAAATAAAAAAAAAAACAAAACAAGAAATTTATTAAAATTTATTTGAAATTTTGCCTTTAGAAAGATTTGAATGAAATAATGTTTTTAGAAAAAGTGTCATTGAATTTTCGTCTTTAAATTTTGTCATAGAAATTTAAGATTTAGAAAAAATTTTTCATTGAAATACTGTCTCAAAAAAATCATTAAAATTTTTTCATTAGAAACAATTTCAATGTTTTTACAAAAAAATTTAAATTTTGTCTTTAAAAAAAGTTTGGTTACAATTTTGTCCTTAGAAAAACTTTATTGAAATTTTGTCTTTAAAAAAATTTCATTGAAATTTCGCCCCTAGAGAAAATTTGATCGAAATTTTGTCTTTAGAAAAATTTTTTTTTCGATTTTTTCTTTAGAAAAAATTTGATCGGAATTTTATCTTTAGAAATAAATTTTTTTCTTTAAATGCTTTCTTCGAAATATTATCTACAAATATGTCATTGAAATTTAGTGTTTAGAAAAAAAATTTAAGTTTTGACATTTGATTGAAAAGTTCTATATGAAAATTGCTTTAAAATTTTGTCTTAAGAAACAACTTCATTGAAAATGTATACGTATGTGAGAAAAATTTCATTAAAATTGTATGTTTGAAAAAATTTCATTGAATTTTGTATTGCAAGACAAAAATTGTGGACAAATTTGAATTTGTCCCTTTAAATTTAAGAATATAAGGTAGAATAAGTGCCATGAATTTTAATTGAATTGTGAATTATTATTATGAATTGTATAGCGTATAAGATATCCCCCTTTTTTGCCATCCGTACTAATCTGGAATAGAGTGTAAGACTATTGTGAATTGTTAGCTATAAGCCTTTTAGTACTGCAGCTCACTTGCCTTTTTTCAAATGTATACAATGGCACTTCTTCCACAACCGCAGCCAGGTGAGCATCCACATCTCTTTTCCCCTCTCTGTTTTTCCCAATAAACCCCAACGTTGTACCTCTCATAACCCGACACTTACCGTCTTCTTATTTTTTTTTCTTTTCGTTTTGGATACTTCATTTTCCTATTTAACTCATTATTCCTCTGTGTACGAGGAATAATAAGTTAAAAAACTCCCGCACTTACAGTCCACTTAACATCCACAGCCACACAGGGAATTCCTACAGTGACGTCACATCGCCTCTCATCATTTCATCGCTAGCACCACAAATCCCCAAGTGATCTCAATCACCCCCGCTCCGTCTAGCTAGGAAACCCCCCATTCTTGTGCATGGTCCATCGAAGCCGTTCACTGAGAGTACCATCGATTAAGGTAATCCCCGTCTGCATTGTCTAACATACTTAGTTGTGTGTCATCGGTTCGGTAAGTGAAACCACTTAAATTCTCTAAGAAGGCAGCATACATTACATACACACTTGTAAAGGGCAGAGTAAAACCAAAAAAAAAAAAAAAAGATAGTTCTACACGGAAAATGTATAAAAGTGCAAAATACATTATGAATGTGAAAACCGCATGTAAAGACCAAAAAACGCATTTTTAAATGCGGTGTAATATATGGGAAATCCCTTAAAAAAAGAGATAAAATTTGTTATTCCATGCAAACTATCAGCTCGTCTCAATTCCTTTTTCAAAAGTGTGTATGTAAATGCCTTTATCTATATAACAAAAAAAAGATAGAATCGTCAATTGTGAGAGGAAAGTGCTAAAAGTGCAAAGAAGTGTTGTTGCTGTCTGTCCTCATGTGTTGGACACCGTAAAAAGTGCTGAAAACAAGGTTATTTAAAAACATATTTCTGTACACATCTCTGAAAATTGCATAAAATTCATGTTATTTTGTTCATTGGCAGAAATCCCGTTAAAGTCAAATGAAAGTCGTTTAAAAGTCTACATAACGGGTTAAGATCACAAGAAAAAAAGTACATAATTTCAACCAAAAACATAAGAATTTTAATACATAGTTGGTTCTATATACAACACAAAGTTCAACGATCGTTTCGTACGGTGTATAAAAGAACGGAGATTAATGTTAACTCTCTCATTACATTGGTATTGAAGAAGAGAGTAAATAACTAGATTTCAACTGGAAGGGCCAAAGCCAAAAGCGAATGAAGGAAGAGCAAAAAAGCAAAAAAGAAGAAGCACTCAGGCAGACAGACACACACTTGCAAGAAGAAGAATTTAGTTACATTTGAATAGATTTGAAGTTAAGTGATGAGTGCAATCGGAAGGCAATATTTAAAACAATTGTGAAAGAACGAAAGGTGCAAAAGTTAAAAAGAAAAATGTGCTTTAATTTACGTTCACTATTTGTAAAGCATGCAAAAGGTCATAAAATTTAAAAGGAAAAAAAAAGGAAAATTGTTGAAATAAAAAAGGAAAATTGTTTGAAAAAAAAGACAAGTGAAATTAGAAGAAAAGCAAAAAAAAAAAAAACCAATCACTCTGTTGAACATACATACATAGTTAAAAGCAGACAGCACTAGACAAGTTAAAAAAAAAAAAAAAAAATATTGTAAAATAAGTGTTTAAAATTACCGCAACAACAGGTAAAGTTTAAAATTTAATAACATTCACAAACTGGGCCCTAAAAATCAATGAAAACAAAAGGAAAAAATATTGCACATGTGGCTTATTAACTAAATGTAAATTTATTGCACCGTTTAATTTATTGCACTTCATAAAGAGGGAAAAAGAATTAACCCGCATTCTCATACATTAAGGTGGGTGATTATGTAAATTTCGGTGAGTGGCAGTTTAACAAAGAGAAAAAAAAAATTCCAGTTTTTACAGAATATTGCACTAATAGAATATTGCACGTTGTTATAGAATATTGCACAGTGTTCATAAAATATTGCACATTTGTATAAATTATTGCAAGACCTAATAAAATATTGCAGTTTTCGTAAAATATTGCACATATCCCAATCATTACCCGCTCACATACGCAACTAAATCTATAAAAATTCATCTGTCCAACACTTTTGTTGGCGATTGTGTTAAAGTCATTGCACAGATCAAGATTACTACGCCATTTCGATATTATTTCATGCTTCGCAATTGTTAATCCCCGCTTATACACGCTTAATACATTGCATAGAAATCCAAATAGGCAATTGATTCAGTTAAAATTATTTACTATTTAAAATTCACATCGTCAAAAGATCATTTCAACATCCCAAGCGTTTACCCGCTCTTACATACGCTTGAGTCATTCAATAAACACATAAAGATTTAAAATATTTAAAACTAAAAATATTGCACAATAACACATATCATTTTTCATTGGCCAAAGCTGACCCACTTTCATGTACGCTAGTTAATGCATACCATTAAACATATAAATATTTCCCCCTTGTGGGTTTGGTATTTTGGTAATATTGCACACGTTGATATCACGACAATAGTTGATATTTATGTATTGAACTAAGCTAAAAATATTAAAATATTGCACTAATTTGAAACACTAAATCTAAATCACAGCACTATAGTTTTATTGCACATCTCCCTCACATTTTTATATGTAGTACATTATTGCACGATTCTATCTCCATTTATTTTCTAATTATAATCATCATCGATAAACGTAAACAAAGAGAGAAAAAAAAAGAGAACCCATCAAAGCAATTGGGTTACAAGAATAAGAAAAAGTAAAATCAAACTGAAAACATAAAGCGTAAATAAACAAGAAGGGCGAGGGACTAACTCGTCGCTTTGTACAAAAAAAAAAAAAAAAAAAAAAAAAAACATACGCGCCAATTCTCCGCTCAGTCTATCATTTATACGTATGAGTGTATGTATATTTATGTCCAAGGGGTATCGTCTGTGCTGCTTACTCCCTACACATTGACTCTGCCGCTGCTTGACAGGCAGAGCCCACGCGTTCGGCCACCTGGTACACACACGTACATACATAACAATTAATCAAGTTTGTTTTGCTCCCATTGGAAGCAAAGAGGGTAAGATAATCAAGAGAGAGTTTCTGCTTTGTCTTCCCCGTACCGTAAAATAACTCGCGTTAAAGACACAACATTTTTATTGTATTCCAATTGGATTCACATTGAGGGTTGCAACATTTTCGGGTTATTCTGTTTTGATTCGGGCATTCGTTCGAACATTTTTTCGTATTTTGCTTTGTTTCTTTGCAACCGAAAGTTGCAATAAAGGAAAAACGAAATATCGTGAGCAATTCAAATATGTTGTGTCTTAAAATTTTGTCACTCGTCATCACGTATTGCCCTCTAACGCCAGCTCTTATCTTTCTTACCCTCTTTGATTGGAAGTGGTTATATGAAGATCAAAACAAACCACCAAATACGCGGTGTTGCCAGATTAGCGCTTTGGTAACTGGTTGTGGGATTTGGTTTTTTTCTGGGAAATTTGTCTCGCTTATGCGAATTGACGGAAAACCAACCCGTCTATAAAAGGAAAAGAAAAGTTTGGGGATAGAACAAGAATTTCCATTACCGCCAGCAGACATACACTGGGAAAAATTTTTTGAGAATTTACTATTTACTATACCATTACCAGCATATGTAATTTGAATTGAGGGACAGGGAATTATTTTCGTACTAACAGAATCAATACATATACTAACTAACCCATTTCATTGCAAACCATATACACATTGTTTATCTGAATTTCAGCCTTTATGTGAACTTGTTTAACAAGTTGAAGATTTTTATGAATTAATCAGAGATATTTGAAGAAATTTCTGGAGTAACAAAGACGTATGTGTTTTTTGCGGTTTTACAACATTCATTTTCACATATGGTCAAGAAATCAACTCCAAAAAATTTCAACAAATGTCATTTGACTATCTTGTGAATTACTAAATACCCTAATTGCTCACAGTAAAGTTCAAGAAATTCTCTTTATGCGCTCCTCCTCTACAGTAGAGGTTGTTCCTTTTTAATTAGAGTGCGATTCGAGTAGAGGTTTATCTCTCTATTGAACTACATTTCATGAATTTGGTACAATTCCTCTGACTTGAATTTGCGGACACCACTTGTCCTTACTATTATGCCCATCTCAAGAATTTCAGTCCCTCACCTTTAGTAGTATGAATTATTTGGGTTAACTCTAAGATCTTGCCTTTGGTACTCTCGCTTTAAGTCTAAGACTACTCTTTAGACGCCCGCTAAGATTCTGATTTTTAATCTATATTTGGCATTTAATGCGGGAACCGCTTCTTTAATTATTCAGAATCTTATCACCTCTTACCGGCGGAACAATTTGGTTATTCATCGGAGCTTTACGCTTGCACTCAATTCAATCGCAAATCAAAATTGTCTCGATCTCCCTGGGTTTCCAAAGGCAAACAGATTTTCTTTCGACATTCTACCAAATAATTCTTCTGCATTACTTTCTCAGACAGGAGTTGAAAGCTCTTTCCACTTCGCTTACCTACTCTATTTCTCATTGTTCACTTTATTTTACGGATTCAGTACAAAATGAGCTTAGAGAACGCGACCGCAGACATGGCTTCCCAGTCTTCAGGATCCAATCCTTTATCAGATCCCGCTTCCGCAATTAAGAGGTCTTTGAATCATGACAAGTTTCTATTTGACTGCGACCACTTGATCAACTTTTGTACTCAATTTGAACAGAGCGACATTCAGGATCAGACTGATTCTGTTTTGGAGGTGAAATTGGAAGACCTCGAGAATCGGTGGCAACGACTTCAAGCTACCTATGAAGGTCTCATGCTAGCTCCAAGAAATGTCAACACCAAGGACTTTAGGGAGAACGCTAGAATTAATTTCAACGCCAGCTCTGAAGCCTATTACACGGCAAGGTCCCAAATCCTAGATATTCTAAGAATATCAGGCGGAAATGCTCGCCAAAACGCGAGGCACAGCCTTATTCCGGCTTACCTTCCCCAGCCTTCGGTTAACCACTCGTCTCAAGATGTAGCTGACAGTTACATCAAGGTCCCTCCGTGTGATACGGAAATTTTTAAAGGAGGTTACGAAGAATGGCCGTCTTTCCGTGACATGTTCACGGCGGTCTACGTCAACCATCCGAAATTAACAAGAGCTCAGAAATTGTATCATCTGCGGAACAAGACTAGGGGTGCGGCCGGCGCCATAGTCAAAAGATACACGCTTTGCGATGAGAACTTTGAGCTCGCTTGGAGTGCTCTAAAGGCTCGCTATGAGAACAAGCGAGTCTTAGTGGACAACCAATTGAAGATTCTCTTCAACATTCCGTCAGCTTCTGTGGAGAACAGTGAGGCAATTCACAAAATTCAAGCCACCGTGAATGATTGTCTGTGCACTCTCAAGACTCTGGACGTCAATGTAGAAAGCTGGGACCCCATATTGTTATATTTGGTTTCGACCAAATTGCCAGATGAAACGCTGGCTCTGTGGGAACAATCCCTCAGATCTCATCGCGATCTTCCTACCTGGAACCAGCTCGATGAATTTCTCATCAACAGGTACGAAATTGTGGAACGGCTCTCGAGCATAAAGGCCACAAAGACCAGAAGTTCGCTCCCGTCTCAAAGCAGTGGTAAGATCCAAACTTATCACTCGCAAGAAAAGCTAAGCTCTTCTTGCCCCCTTTGCAGTTCCGACCACACAATAAGGAGTTGTGGACAGTTTCGGAAATACACTGCACAACAACGCATAGATTTTGCATACAAGCACAAATTGTGCATAAATTGTCTCTCCTCATCTCATCTCAAGACAAATTGCAAGAGTGTAAACACTTGTATTATTTGTCATAAGCCACACCACACTCTGCTTCATCTAAGAAGTAAGCCAGAAGAGAAAACTGAAGATCATGTAACCCATTCTGGTCACGAGGATGACAAGGGTCAAATTAAGTCCTCTGGCATGAATTCAAAAAGCACATCTCACAATGAGACTCCCTCAACTTCAGCCGCAAGGCGATCCTCGCATGTTCAGGCAAATTTTTCGGCCAACAACGACATGATTTTGTTACGAACAGCTCTAGTTCGTGTTGAACATCAAGGGGAGTTGTTTACGCTAAGAGCTCTTATTGATCCCGGTTCTCAACGAACCTTTATAACACAAAGAATTCAGAGGCGCTTGCAAATTCCCACCTCTAAAGCGCACTTTGAGATTTCTGGAATTGGCGAACAGACTCAAACATCGAATAAAGAATGCCAACTAGTCATTGTTGCGGAGAAATACGATGTCCGCTTTTCAGTCTCAGCAATAGTATTGCCTAAAATGACAAAATGGCTTCCTTCCGTCTCGTTCGAAATCTCAAATCCCTCAGAGTTGGAGGAGCTAGATCTGGCCGATCCAAATTTCAACAAATCCGCTCAAATTGACCTGATTCTAGGCAATGATTCGGAACGATTCATAAACATTGAAGGAATCAGAAAAAATATATGTGGCGATACCTCAGCATACAATACAGTTTTTGGCTGGGTATTGAGCGGTCCAATGCAAACTGAAAGAATTTTCTCATTCTCCACGAACGTGGTTGAATCCGAAGATGTAAGGATCAGCAAACTTCTGAGGAAATTCTGGGAGCAAGAAGAGGTACCCATGGCTCCCCCTCTTTGTGAAGAGGATCAGTTTTGCGAAGAGTTTTACTCTAAAACTACCTCCAGATCCCCGGACGGTAAATACGTCGTGAGACTGCCTTTCAAAGCAGAATTCTCCGACTCCCTTTCTCTTGGCTCGTCTCGCTTTCTGGCTCTAGCTCAGTATAATCGGATGGAGACAAAGCTCTCTAATGATCCCGAGCTAAAAACCGAGTACAACTCGGTTTTAAACGAGTACATTTCTCTTGATCATGCTCAGGAGACCTCGTCTCAGGAAATCCACTGCGATGGACGATACAATTCCTTTTATCTCCCACACCACGCAGTCGTCCGTCCAGAACACAAGTCCACAAAGGTGAGAGTTGTGTTCAACGCATCTCGTAAGAGCAAATCTGGTTATTCGCTTAATGATGTGCTCCACACTGGACCTACACTGCAAACCGATTTGACATCTGTGATCCTCAATTGGCGCAGATACCGATATGTGTTCTGTGGCGACATTCAAAAGATGTATAGGCAAATATGGCTACATCCGATCGACAGAGCATATCAGCGCATTCTTTTCAAGCCGGATCCAAAGGGACCGGTAAAGGATTTTGAGCTAAAAACGGTTACCTTTGGTCTGAATTGCGCACCGTTTTTGGCTATTCGCACACTCTTGCAACTTGCATCAGACTCTGAGAACGAATTTCCCAATGTCGCGAAAGCATTAAGGAAAGAGACATATGTCGATGACATTTTGTCCGGCGGCTTCTCTATAGAGGACACCATTCGAGCGCAAGAGGACTTGATATCAGTCCTTAAGCAGGCGGGCTTTCCTCTCGTCAAGTTGACTGCGAACGACCCACATTTGCTTGCACATCTCCCACAGGAGAGTCTGTATGACTCTGATTTCCTACGCTTCGATGAGTCAAGCACTACTAGGACACTGGGTATCAAGTGGAACGCACTAACTGATTCGTTCAGTTATACCCTCGGCTCTATATCAACAGACCAGCCCATGAGCAAACGCAGAGTCCTCTCTGCCGTCGCGCAATTATTTGATCCTGCGGGATGGGTGACCCCTGTAGTGATAAGATCAAAGATACTGATGCAGCAACTTTGGCTGGAAGGACTGGATTGGGATGACGAACTCGGCCCAGAGACCCTGCTGAAGTGGAATGCTCTAGTGACTGACTTGAATCACATAGGAGAAATTTCCATACCCAGATGGCTACAGTATCATCCCTCTGATACAGTAGAGATTCACGGGTTCTCTGACGCGTCTCAGGCAGCAATGTGCGCATGTGTGTACATTCGGTGTCAAACTTCCAAATCGGTTGTCTTCTCAAATTTGCTCGTCGCAAAGAGTAAAGTAGCCCCACTGAAGCCTGTATGCCTGCCACGTCTAGAGCTCAACGGAGCCTACCTTCTCGCAAAGCTTGTCAATTTTGTACTATGCACTGTCGATCTAGACATTAGTGGCATAACTCTTTGGACGGACTCATCCATTGTCCTTGGCTGGTTAACAAAACCACCATGGACATGGGAAACATACGTGGCAAATCGAACGTCCAAGATTCATGACTTTCTTCCAGGGGGAACATGGCGACACGTCCCTACTCATGACAATCCAGCCGACCTCGGCACAAGAGGTTGTAGGCCGCAGGACCTCACCTGTAACTCATTGTGGTTTCATGGCCCAAATTGGCTGACGAACCCACCGTCAGAATGGCCCAACAGGAACCCTTTGGTCTCCCCGGAGATAGGAAAGCGCCTAGATATCCAGGTTATGCACGAGACAGTAGAGGATTCAGACATCTTGCTCAGATTCTCTTCGTACCCCCGAGCATTGAGGGTGGTCTCCTACGTGTTCAGATTCTATTATAATTGCCTTGCTAAATCTAGAGGTACCACGAGAAACTCCTCTCCAATTCTTACCCAGGATGAGGTTATACACACGAAATTCCGCCTAATAATGTTAGCCCAGATGAAATGGTACCCAGATGAATACAAGCAAGTTAGTAGGTCTGAAGAATTGTCCAACAAAACCTCACTGCAATGTTTGAACCCCTTCCTAGATCGGGACAAGGTCCTACGTGTTAATGGTCGACTCGCAGCTAGTTCTTTACCCTACAACGAAAGGTTTCCCATCATACTTCCTGGGAACTCTCGGCTTTGCCACCTCTATTTGCTCCATTTGCATGAATTTCTCGCCCACGGTGAGTGCATCCTAATGTGTCGCATGATTCAGACAGAATTTTACATCTCACGTCTCAAGCCGAGAGTGAAGAACGTCATTCATAAGTGCAAAACTTGCATCATTTTTAGGAAGAAACCTTGCGTCCAAATAATGGCTCCGCTCCCTCCGGACAGATGCACTATAACACCACCATTTCACGTGACCGGTATAGATTTTGCAGGACCCTTTGAAATTAGGAGTTCATCCCTGCGCCGATCCCCTCTCTTAAAAGGCTATGTGAGCATCTTCGTGTGCTTCGCCACCAAGGCCGTACATTTGGAGCCATGTTCCGAGCTTTCCACGGCGGCATTTGAGGCCGCATTTTGTCGATTCGTTGGGAGGCGAGGCCTACCTCGGAAGGTAGTATCTGACAATGGCAGAAATTTCGTAGGTGCTAGTCGAAAGATGCTGAGGGAATTTAGGAGTTTTATTCAGACTGCGGCAAGCGACATTGCTGAGAGGTACTCCACACAGGGCTTTGAGTGGCAGTTTATACCCCCTCATGCTCCACATATGGGTGGGCTTTGGGAATCAGCCGTAAAATGTTTCAAACACCATTTCAGGAGAGTGGCTGGCGCTCATTTATTTACATTCGAACAATTTGCGACATTACTTGCTCGGATTGAAGGAGTTCTAAACTCTCGCCCTATCTCTGCCGTCTCTGAGGATCCAAATGACCTCACGGCGTTAACTCCAGGACACTTTTTAAAAGGCGCTCCGATAATGTCATTTCCAGAGCCCTTAGCTGAAGATATCTCCTTGGTAAACAGGTGGCTGAAATTGAAGGCAATCCATCACCAGTTTGCTATTAGATGGAAAGAGGAATATCTGAAAGCACTGCAGAAACGATACAAGTGGAAGACCACATCTCCAGATATAGAAGTTGGTGATCTAGTAGTCGTAATGGACGATCTACTACCACCTAGCGACTGGCGACTAGGAAGAGTGACTAAGACTCACAGCGGTTCCGATAAGAGGACTAGAATTGCGGATGTAAGAATTGCATCAGGAGTCATTACTCGACCAATTGTTAAATTATGCCACTTACCTTTGCTCAATCAACCCCAATGAAAATCCTAGCCTAATACTATATCGATGCATCATTTTGCATAGGGGCATACTAACCCCTTTTATCACTCATCTCATTGTATCTCGTTCTCATATGATCTGTGTCACTTGTTGCTTGCATTGCCAAATTATTAACCTCTGTTAACTTTCAGATCTACAATGCGTGTCCAAGACGTCTACAAGTGCATGGTGTGCCAAAACCGCCACGCCCTCAGGTACTGCCCATCTTTTATTTTGATGACTGTCGAAGATAGAAGGACGGCAGTTAGACAACACAAGTATTGTCGAAATTGCCTTGCCAAAAGCCACACCGTGGAAGATTGCCAGTCGACGGAGACGTGTAGGAAATGTGGGTTCCAGCACCACACCATGCTGCACCCACGAAAACTAGCACCAAAGCCGAAAAGCTCCAAGGCAGCCACCAGAACGCCCATGGCACAGCCTCGGCGACAAGAGCCAAAAAAAACCAACAATGGCCAATCCACATCCGCTCAGGCCCAACGAGACCAACCAGCCAAATCACGACTAGGCCGACGTCAAAATACAGCTGCCGCCCGCCAACAACAGCCACACCCCAAAAGACACAACGGGCCCCAGAACCACCGAAACAACAAACAGGCAAACCAACGCAACACTCAACAAAGAATCAACCGAAAGCCAAAGCGCAAACCCCAGCGAAAACCCACCAAGAAACCACAACACCAACCAACAAACCAACCACCAACTCTCCAACCTAATTATTTGATTTTGTCTGAAGCGATCAAGTCGCTGGCAACCGTCTTGTGTGCAACTCCCTCAAACTTTGCGTGAACGCAAGGCCGGCGCCATTTTGTCCGGCGGCTTCTCTATAGAGGACACCATTCGAGCGCAAGAGGACTTGATATCAGTCCTTAAGCAGGCGGGCTTTCCTCTCGTCAAGTTGACTGCGAACGACCCACATTTGCTTGCACATCTCCCACAGGAGAGTCTGTATGACTCTGATTTCCTACGCTTCGATGAGTCAAGCACTACTAGGACACTGGGTATCAAGTGGAACGCACTAACTGATTCGTTCAGTTATACCCTCGGCTCTATATCAACAGACCAGCCCATGAGCAATCGCAGAGTCCTCTCTGCCGTCGCGCAATTATTTGATCCTGCGGGATGGGTGACCCCTGTAGTGATAAGATCAAAGATACTGATGCAGCAAATCCGGCTCGAAGGACCAGGCCGGCGCCATGGACAAATTTGAATTTGTCCCTTTAAATTTAAGAATATAAGGTAGAATAAGTGCCATGAATTTTAATTGAATTGTGAATTATTATTATGAATTGTATAGCGTATAAGATATCCCCCTTTTTTGCCATCCGTACTAATCTGGAATAGAGTGTAAGACTATTGTGAATTGTTAGCTATAAGCCTTTTAGTACTGCAGCTCACTTGCCTTTTTTCAAATGTATACAATGGCACTTCTTCCACAACCGCAGCCAGGTGAGCATCCACATCTCTTTTCCCCTCTCTGTTTTTCCCAATAAACCCCAACGTTGTACCTCTCATAACCCGACACTTACCGTCTTCTTATTTTTTTTTCTTTTCGTTTTGGATACTTCATTTTCCTATTTAACTCATTATTCCTCTGTGTACGAGGAATAATAAGTTAAAAAACTCCCGCACTTACAGTCCACTTAACATCCACAGCCACACAGGGAATTCCTACAGTGACGTCACATCGCCTCTCATCATTTCATCGCTAGCACCACAAATCCCCAAGTGATCTCAATCACCCCCGCTCCGTCTAGCTAGGAAACCCCCCATTCTTGTGCAAATTGTTTAATTATTTTAGTGAAAATTTTACATTTTAGTTTGTCCATATTTATCCTGCAATAAATATTTAAAAATATTAAAAATTTGCACACGTTTGCACATAGTTTAAAATTTGTTTGTATTTGTTCAATCTACCCAATACGGCCAATATTGGACAGCAAAATTTCATTCGTTACGACGGTATCGTGAGTTCGTCTACCTGTTCAACTAACGGACCGATATGGCTAGATTGACTTTGAACACCCAGACGTTTGAGAGTATTTATAATGAATATTTCGAGGTATTACAAACGAAATGAAGAGATTTTGAGAAAAAATACGCTCTATAGGGCGCACCCCCTAGTTCTGAGCCCAGGAATGAGATTCTGAAGAACGTTTCTAGGGCAAAGGCCGCTCAATCCCCTAGCGTCCCAAAATGCCCACTCGGGTGGGACGAGCTTCCTATTGTTGTCGTTGGCACTACCCAGGGATTGCCACGTAGGTGTGGTAGTCACCTACGATGTGATGTCTACATACTCATCATCATCCTACTCCTCCTCCTCTTCATCCTAAATTTTGGATAAAAGTGAGAATTGACAAAAACCGCCGTAGGTGAAGGCAATTATTTGTTTTTTTGCGTTTTCATAATCCTCTCTTTAATACTTTCATTTGGTACCCATATTGCCTACGATTAAAGAGGGTTCAAAGTGATCAAGATTCCGTAGGTCCTTCCTAGACCAAATTTTTACATATTTTTAATGCACTCGTAAATACCTTTCATTTGATACCTATATTGCCTAGGCTGGAGCACCTCATCCCCATTATTTAGTGGTGGGTATAAAATATTGCAGTTTTAAGTGCCCGGAGTCTGATCCGGAGTGGGAGTCGAGCAATTTGCCTGGAGTCGGAGTCGAGTCAAAATTGCTCTACGCCGCAGCCCTGGCTCAAATAAGAGGTATTTTAGAGTAGAACACGAATCTTATATATATTTTCAGAGCCAAGTCACTGAGTGGCTGAAAACGAATTTGATAGCCAATTTTGTGGCCAATGGCAATATGTATTGAGTTCAAATAAATGATATCTAAGAGTAGATCACGATGCTGATTTATTTTCAGGGTTAAGTGTTTGGGGGACAACCCCACTCCCCAAAACACTCCAAAATCGGTCATATTTACCAAATCAATATGGGGCTCAAATGAAGGGTATTGAGGAGTAGAGCACGAAATTGATATCCACCTTCTAGGACCAATTTTCTGGGGTTCTACCCCTTTTCCAAAACAGCCCACAAACAGCAATTATTTACTGACCATGGCAATATGGGGCTTAAATAAAGATATTTGGAAGTAGAATACGAAACTGATATCCAAATGCGGGACCATGTATTTGGGACACCGCCCCTTTCACAAAACACCCCCAAAGAGTACAATGGCAACATGGGTTTTAAAAAAAATTGTATTTGAGAGTAGCACACGACGCTGATATTTTTTTCAGAGCTGTCTGGAACACCATCTCGCCCCCGAAAACACGGCTAAATAGGTATAGGTATTTACTGATCATGGCTCAGAGCACGAAATTCATAACAACTTTTAGGACCTCGTTTCTAGGGATCCAATCCACCCCCTAAACCCACCAACCACCACCCAGGGGGTTTTTCCTCTCCCAAAATACCCATGAGAATATCGGGCTTAAATATGGTCTTTTAAGAATGGAGTTCTACAATAACATCCAAACTTAGATGACCCTAAAATCGCCGAGCGAATTCCTAGACCAATAAAGGTCATATGGGATACAGATAAAAATACTTTTAGTCAAGCGATATACATATACTAAAGGCTGATTTTTTTGCTACTATCTTTTTGGAAACACTGTTTTAAACAGCTCACTCATGTTTCGTGTTTTGTTTCACTGTCACACATCTTCAGTTTGATCTATAATTTATTAAAAATTTGGTCTCAATGGGTACGTAAATAAGCAGAATTGTCGATTTTGGGGTGAAGATCAGCCAGAAGCATGGCAAGACCACCAATGCATATAGAAAAGTCACAGTTTGGTGACGGTTTATAGGCTGGAGGCATCATTGGACCGTACTTCTTCAAATATGATGCGAAACGTAACGTAAATGTGAATGGTGAGGGCTTTCGTGAGAAGATATCCACTTTCTTTTTGCCCAAAATGCAAGAGCTTTACTTGCATGTCATGTAGTTTCAACAAGACGGTGCCACATGCCACACAGCACGCGTAAAAATGGACTTATTGGTAGGTGAGTTAGGTTAACATTTTATTTCACGTTCGGGACCGGTCAATTGGCCGCCTAGATCGTGCGATTTATCGCCTTTAGACTATTTTTTGTGGGGCTATGTTAAGGCTCATGTCTATACAGACAAGCCCGCTTCAATTGACGACAACATTGAAGCATTTATTCGTGAGATACCGGCCGTATTATTGGAAAGAGTATGCCAAAATTGGACTAACGGATGGACCATTTCAGGCGCAGTCACGGTCAACATTTGAATGAAATAATCTTCAAACATTAAATTATATGCACAGTAGGATCGATTCAAAAATGATTTCTTGCATTTTTCTGAGTTTTGTGTTTCTTTTTTTGAAAAACTTTCCTATAGCTCTTAAAAAATCACCCTACATTTTCGCAGTATGGTATATACAAAGTTATGAACCGATTAAGATCATACATGGTCTGGCTGTTGGAGTCTAAAGTGGAATTCATTGTGTCAAAAAATAAATTTGGGAGATTGGTTTATATGGGAGCTGTAGCAGGTTATGAACCGATTTAGGCCATATTTAACACTTATGTTAAAGGTAATGTCGTTGTGCTAAATTTCAGCTAAATGAGATAAGAATGGTTCCCTGTAGAGGGTCAAGAACTATAATCGGCAGATCGGCTTACATTTTGTCTATATTAGTTTGTGAACCGATTTCTGCAATACTTGGCGCAGTTGTTGATAGTCAAACCAAAACCCTTCATGCACTCTATATAGGCTCACTAATCCAAGATCGAAGATCAGATTATACGGGAGCTATATCAGGTAATAAACCGATATTATCCATATTTGACACAGTTGTTGATGGTCGGAAAAAAACAATTCATGCTAAATTTCAGCCAATTCGGATAATAATTGCGCCCTCTAGTGTCGCAAGAAGTCATGATCCTATATCAGTTAATATGGCAGCTATACCAAAACATGAACCGATTTCGCCCATTTATATTCGCAACTGACGTGCACCGATAAGAAGTATTCATGCAAAATTTCAAGCACTTACCTTTACTCCTTCGAAAGTAAGCATGCTTTCGGCAGACAGACTGGTGGGCGGACATGGCTAGATCGACTAAGAATGTCACGACGATCAAGAATATAAACACTTTGCAGGGTCTCAGATTGATGTGTTACAAACCGAATGACGAAATTAGAATACCCCTATCTTATGGGCAGGGTATACAAATTGTGAAAATTAAATGGTCATAAGTGTATTGTGTGAGAAAGATGTTTGCAAAATTGGCATTTTTCAGTAAAATGGCCGTAGATCCCTCAATGCTTGGATGGTTCAAAAAAAAATGCCGAATGTGTTTAAGCACCACCCGGGGAATATAAATATGTTATCAACTTGGCGATTTTAGCCTTGAATTCCTAACTTAAATTTTAGGGGTTACTTTATAGTTTTTAGAGCGCACAACAATCTGATTAATGGCTTAGGTGTATGTCCATAGTAGCATGAGGCGGATTAATATCTGCATCCTCTTTTCAACCTAACCTAACCTTGTCCAAAGTTGCATCTGTTTGCCAGTATTATTCTTCGCTTTATTTCAAAACTGGTGTCATTCGTTTCGGTTACGGCGGTATAAAGTTACTGACTACCTCAAAATTATGGTTCTCAACTATCTCCATTTCCTTTATCCAAAACCATCCAATTCGGGAAATAGGTATATGTATATGGGAGCTATATCTAAATCTGAAGAGATTTTTTTCAAAAAGATCGTTGGAAAATTGTTGTTACTGTGGGAGATTTATCTAAATCAGTTGAAATCTTGCAGATATGTTAAGATCAGTTACAAAAACAATCCGTGCCAAATTTTGTGCAGATCGGCTAAAAATTGTAGTTACTATGGCAATTAAACTGCAAATCAGGCGATACATAGCGATACATAATACAGGAGCTATATCTAAATCTGTACCGATTTTTACCAAAATCAATAGCATCATCCTTGACATGTGCCACATTTCGTGACGATTGGACAACACCATGGACTCACAGACGGACAGACGGACACGGCTAAATCGAATCAGAAAGTGATTCTGATTCTCAATACTTATCAATGGATTTAGCATTGCAAACGAATACACAAACTTATAATACCCAGTACCACTGGGGTGGTGTAGGGTATACAAATTTCAATATTATACTCAACGCATCTCCTAATAGAGTTGACACAAATTATAAAAATTTCATTAAAAACACATGTACGTTAAGTCGTCATTACTGTTTGATAATAAGCCTAATTGAAAATTTTAAGTCAAATTTTCTTTATTGAGACGAAACAATGAAATTACCTTTCTTGACAAAAAAAAAATGCCAAAGTTGCCTTTTTCAAACTTCGTCAGCTATCCAGATAATTCAAAAATCGAAAATTAAGAGACCGGCCTCTGCAAAATTCTGAGTAACCTAAGCGTAACCATATACAATTTTGTGAAGAGATCTTTATACGTTCACAAATGGCAAACTTATTTCCACTAATTTGTTTCCCATCCCACTGTGCGACAGTTCAACTGCTATCGCATTCCACATACTCCTTGGCTTGTAGCCTTCTTCTTCTCTTATATTAATAAGTGATATGTCCAAGTTGTCTTTAGCTATCTAAAGTTTTTGGACGCATAGGGCTTTTGTTCGCCTTAGTTCTTCAGAAGATGGGATGATTCCTCGGTGAACTCAGTCTTTTAAATGAATGATGTACGTTTACCGTATTAGGAAATGGACCATACGGGTAAGCCTGCCCACCAACTAACTGTTCCCTGAGTCCACTCAAATGAGTGGTCGTTCCATACTTCTCAAGAAGAGAAGTATGGTTTCCACGGTGAATATATCACATGTTTCCAATGTGAATATATCACATACCAAATTGTATGGTTTACGATTTTTCGCTGCAATGCAATATTATTCAATGGAAGACCATTGTGCTGCAAAAGTTAGCATGTCCGCCTATGATGCTAGGCGGACATGTCCGCTATTCCCACACTAATACCGATGATATTTGAGAAGAAGGAGTCGCCCATCCCTAAAAACTGACAGGAACCTCCACCATTGTAAGGCCGCTTCGGTGGCACTAAAGGTCCTCCTGATGGCAGGCGGATTTGACGTGGTTCTTATTCAGGAACCATGGGTGTGTGGTGAAATGGTTCGTGGACTAAGAATTCCGGGATTTATACTCCTCAAGGGTACGAGGAATGGAGGACACAGAGCCTGTATTCTTGCAAGGGTTAGTCTAAAAGTTTTTCTTTTTCCGTCGCTAAGCACTGAAGATTTAGTAGTAGACAGCCTTGAAATAAACAAGTCGCATTACTGGCTGGCTTCCCTATATATGGCACACGATTCAGAAATGCCGCCTTCAAACCTTCTGTAGGAAAGAAAAGCCTCATTGTAGGAAGTGATGGTAATGCACATCACCAGATATGGGGAAGTTCAGACGTCAACGAAAGGGGTGAGCTGCTTATTGAATATATTATAAGTTGCAATCTGGCGATTTGTAATAAAGGGGATAAATCGACCTTTATTACCAGGAACAGGCAGGAGATATTAGATATTACCTTTATATCGGAAGATATAAGTGGAAGAATATACGACTGGGAAGTGTTGGAAGACCACAGCTTCTCTGATCATCGTTATATTAGTTTCAGCCTTGGAGAAAATACTGAAGTATTGGTCCCTCGGCTAAACAGAAGAAAGGCGGATTGGGATAAATTTTGGCACAAATTCTGCACGTCTATCCCATTTAGACCAGAAAAGGAAGTGGAAACTACGGAGGATATAGACATAGTGGTCAGGTGGATCATGCATGCCCTAGTGCCAAGCCAAGAAGCAAACAGCGTCCGCCATGGTGGACCCCAGAGCTGGTTGGTCTAAAGATGGATTGCAGAAAACTCTTCAACAGAGCAAAAGCCACAAGAGCACCACACGATTAGGACATCTATAAGGCTGAGTTTAGGAAATATAAAGGCGAGCTGAGAAAGGCTCAGAAAAAATCCTGGGTAGAATTCTGCAGCTCCGTGGAGGATACATCTGAGGCCTCTAGGCTAAGGAAGATTCTGTCCTCGAGACCTCATACGGTGGGGTATATTCAGAAGTCAGAGAATGTATAGACTATGTCTATTGAAGATACACTAGAACTACTCGTTGATACACATTTCGCCAGAAGAGGTTGTCATTTGTATGCATTCGTCGGAGGCCATTAGAGAAATTGTATCTGAGCCGAACATTCTTTAGGCGATAAGAAGATTCGATTCCTTTAAGCCGCCAGGCCCTGATGATGTATCACCGTTTGAATCACAAGCTGTGTCTGATAGACTGGTTCCCTGGCTTAGGGAGATATACTCTGCTTGTATCAGAATGCCATATATTATATATCTGTGGGATGGAGGGACACGAAGGTCATTTTTATTCCGAAGCAGGAAAACCCTACCACACGAAGGCGAAAGATTTTTGTCCTATTAGTCTGTCATCCTTTATACTAAAGACTCTTGAGAGGTTGATAGAAACATATCTTAGAGCAAAGATCGCAGCAGCAGCATTCATTTAGTAAAGGCATATCAACTGAAACAGCCCTTCACGAGTTAGTCGGCTGCATAGAGGGTTATCTCGCTGTCAAGGAATATACAATGGTAGCATTTCTTGACATTGAAGGTGCTTTCAATAATGTAAAACCGACGTCAATCATGAAGGAGTTGGAGTTTTTAGGCATCAACTCTACCGTAAGAAAGTTTATTAATAACTTACTTACTAAAAGATGCATTACGGTAGGCTTGGGATCTGTGGATCCATCAATAAATACATGGATCAGCAGAGGAACACCTCAAGGAGGTGTACTGTCTCCTCTACCATTAACAATATATTATTGTCTCTGGAAGAAAAAGGCGTAAAAGTGGTCGCGTATGCTGATGGCGTGGCAATTGCGGTTGGGGGAAAGTTTCCCAGCACTCTTAGAGTTATACTTCACGAAGCTCAACTTGCAACAACAAAGTGGGCTTCCGAAAATGGTCTAGGGATAATCCGTGCAAGACAGAAGTAGTTCTTTTCAGCAGGAAAAACAGGTTGCCTACAGTGGAAACTGTCTTCTTGGGTGGAGGGAATGTTTCGTTTACAGAAAGCGCAAAATACTTGGGTGTTGTGCTGGACAGGAAATTGAACTCAAAAAAGCAAAAGTTTAGTGATTTATACCGTGTGTCATGCATTGAGTATATACTGCAGTTCTCAGACCAATTACGTTGTATGGTGTTTTGGTCTGGTGGACGGCACTTCAAAAATCCGTCTACTCAATACTTAACCGAATTCAAAGGATGGCTTGTTTGTGCATCACAGCTGCAATGAGGACGACACCATCTGATGCACTGAATTTAATGCTACATTTTATGCCTCTGGACATTGTGGCTACCCAAATTGCAGCGACCACTGCCGTGAGATTAAGGGACCAGTCCCAAGGAACAACGAATGATAGATGGTCACACAGAGGCGGCTGTGAGCATTCCAAAACTATGTGGCCTAATCTAGACATGAAGAGGTCTACTACTTTGCTGTCATTGGCTAGGATAGACGTAGCAGTCATTGTGTCCGTCATGACAGGTCACTGTCTAATCGGAAAACATGCTGACAGACTGAAGGTAGCCAGCAACGACTTTTGCAGAAGCTGTGAGGACATCGAAGAAGAGAAGAGGTGTTTCACTTTAGGTTCTCATTTCTTTGAGAACCCGTCGGATTTATCGGATGTAAACATTCGCAAGTTATGGGGCTTTTTTAAGCGATCAACGGTAGAAAGGGATGGCAGACTGCCACTTAAACCTAACCTAAACCTAATCTCAATCATTGATGTGAGAGAAGTCTTCCCGCTGTTCGTTAATGGAATGGTTGTTGGCAAGTTAGCATTTGCTGTATTTTATCTTATTTTTATACCTATACATTGGATGGGGGTATACTAATTTGTTTGTAACACATCGAAATATTGATCAGAGACCCACTTTACCGCTTTGATATTCCAAGTCAATTAAGCCATGTCCATCCGTCTGTCGAAGGATCGCTTTCTTGCGAAGGAGTAAAGCTAGGTGCTTAAAATTTGGTACAAATTCTTCCTGTTTGTGTAGGTCAGTTGGAATTGTAAGTGGGCCATATCGGCCCATGTTTTGATATAGCTGCCATCGCAGCCGATCTCCGAGTTTGAGATTTTGTATAACTTCAGACAATCACAACAAATACGGCCCTTCTGTATCTGTAGATGAATGTCCTATACATTTGTAAAAGTCATTCAAAGAATGTGTCAAATACCATCCATGTTGGAGAGTATATATAAGATTCGGCCCGGCCGAACTTCATACGCTTTTACTTGTTTATGCAGTGGATTTTCATAACCACTGCCTTACTTCAACTCCAACATTAACTTTTTCCAATATGTAAGAAGAATGTCCTTTTACATGAGATATAAGATATTCTCGGTATTACTTTAAGAGAAAAGTTAATCTGTGTCGAAACCATTGGACATTCTTCTGTGGCATTTTTCGTTAACTTTAATTAATTCAATTAAATTGAAATTTGAAAGATAACTACCACCACCACAGATAGCAGACCGAACCACTGCAGCCAAAGTGTGCCGCCTGCGTTTGTATGTGTGTACGTAAGTTAAGAATGATGATGGTGTGTCTTCTGATGGCAGTGGTTGCTACACATGCAATGAACCTGATATCCACAATTACGACCACCATTTAAGTGCATGTGCCACGAACATGCCAGGCGCTTGAAGTGTTGCACACTTCGCCTTACTCGTTGTTACGTCCTGCTCTACTGCCCACTGCATCCGTTTCCTTTTGGACAATACTGCTTACCATGTGTATGCATGTCGACAACATGCTGTCTGCTGAAATGTGGAATGCTTTAAATTTTGTGACAAAATTCACCGAAGTGCAAGTCTGCTCCGACCAATACACCACTGCCTTTGTATCGTCGTAAAATTCTTTCATTCCGTTATATTCGTCGAGAAATATGTATTTCAATTATTATCAATAAACTTGCAGACGCGACGTAACGTAATCAATTCCATTGCAAAAATCGGAAAATGGACAAAGTTTTTGTGAATTCAATCGAAAAGTTAATGGAGTTGCAATATGATTTTTTAATGACATTTTAATTAGCAGCCGGAAACAACGAATTTATTTAAAATGGGAGTAATTTTATTTTTCATATCTTGCAGCTTTATATGAGGCACACATTAAAGCCGTAGATATTAATTTTAATTTTATGTAATTATTTTTACGGCCTATCTACCAATTGGCTCAAAGTTGGGGATCCTCCAAAACCTCAAACAGTCAAATCAGGGAATCAGATTATATGGGGTTATGTGGTTCAAATATCAGGGATCGGCAAAATTATAGAATCTCCTAGGGACTTAAGAAGACAATTCGGGAAATCGGTGATCGGTGATATGGAGGCTATATCTACTTTTATTTTAGTTAATATTTATTTATTTAATGAATACCTACACAACAAGATTAAATCTTATAGTGCAGGCCTATAAGAACAGTCATGTATCTTTCTTAAGAGATAATAAAACAATTTTTAAAGAAATAAACGTTTTCAAATATCATAAGAGAACATAATTTGGTTAGGTTAGGTTAAGTTGAAAAGAGGGTGCAGATATTAATAATAAACATGCATCTAAGCCAGGAATCGGCTTGTTGTGTGCTCTAAAAACTATAAAGTAACCTCTAAAAAGAAAATTTTAAATTAGGAATTCCGTGCTACTTACAAAATCCTTAATTGTTTTCAATACCACTCCCCTAAGATGGTTAATGTCTGGTATTGTGTCTCCACCTAAGTGCCGGTATCTGTTGGACGCGAAGGCCGGGCAATTACATAGGAAATGCTCCAACGCCTCATCATCTTCCCCGCATGCCCTACACATGCTATCACTTGCCGCACCGATTTTACATAAGTGAGCTCGTAGTCCTATGTGTCCCCTTATGATACCAATATCTATACTGACCTCCTTCTTGCTTTCTTTCAGTAATAGCCTCGTATTCTCACGATCTGGATCCCCCCATAGGATTTTCGCCGTTCTACGGAGCGTTTCGCTGTTCCACAATGTTGCATGCGCATTCGTCGCCCACTCCCTCAACTCGGACTACGTCGACCCGAAAGGCTTCGGATTAAGCAAGTTTATTGACGGCAGTCCTCTGGCCCTCACCGCCAAATCGTCTGCCCTTACTCCGTTATGGCCCTGCACCCAAACGATGTGGATTTTCCCATCCTCAGAGAAGGCGTTAATCTCCTTCTTACACTGCAAGACTGTTCGTGACCTTACCATCCTGGCTGTTATTGCCATTATGGCAATTTTACTGTTTAAAGGCATTCCGTGATCGCCCGGATCTCCGCCTGAAGGACCGTATTATGGTTAGGCAGTCTAAAACAGATCTCAGTCCCTGGGTTCTCAATGTATACCCCCAGGCCCACTCTGTCCTCTAGCTTTGATCCATCCATATAACATGATCTTGCAGATGGCAATACTAGGGTTCCATCTATCCAAGACTGTGCCGATGGCAGCAGTGCCTGGCACTCGACTTCAAGGTTCCTCTCAAGTGTCCAATCGGAAACCTCTTCCCTTCCTTCCAGGTTTCCTATCGTTGCCTCGACTATATCGCGATGGTAGTAGCTGCTCCCACCATCAATCCATTCTCCCATCGCATTAAGTCTCATAGCCGCAGGGGCTGTGCCAATGGGTCAGATATCTAGGATAGTCTCCAGTTCACTAGTGGACGTCGCCTACATCGCTCCGCCTATGCCAAGACAACATGTTCTCTGAACCTGTTGTATGGTCCTTATGTTGCACTTCTTCACCATAGCAGTCCAACAAACTACTGAGGCGTAAGTAAGTTTTGGTCTAATCACGCTCCTGTAGAGCCAGTGGACTATCCTCGAATTCAGGCCTCATTTCGAGCCTACGGCCCGTCTACATAGTGCCCAACATCTGTGAGCCTTCTCAGTACGCTCCTGAATGAGACACTTCCAATTCAGTTTCCCGTCCAAGATCATACCTAAGTATTTTACCTATCGAAATCTGCTTATTGAGGAAACGTGGTGGGTTAAATTGGCCCACCTTCGCCTTTCTCGTGAACAGGCATATTTCAGTCTTCTCCAGGTTTATATAGAGACCTCTGGGTCTAGCCCAGTGATATGCCATATGCTAGACGCTTTCGGCCCTTCTGCATAGCGAGTTCGGATCCTTACCCCTTAGAAGTATTATAACATCAAATCCCTCCTCAGTTAGCATCCGTTATAGGTCAATTATGATGGTCACCCATAGGAGTGGCGATAAAATGCCCCCCTGTGGCGTGCCTTGTGCCACCTTCTCCCTTCTTTTTATGCCATGGGGAACACAATTTATCCACCTGTTACTTAGCATATGGTTTATCCAGTCTCTAAGGACCGGGTCCACCCGGTACTGGTTAAGGATTGGATCATTGTGTCGGTCCGCACATTGTTAAAAGCCCCCTCGACGTCAATGCATACCGCCAGGGTTTACGTTTTGGCAAGGATTCTTCTATTTTATGCACAACCTCGTACAGGGCAGTCTTCACCCACCTTCCCTTGACATAGGCATGCAGTTTGTATTTGAACAGTTCGATGGATGTCCTGCTCTTTATCATGGTGTCTACAATACGTTGCATGGTCTTGAGTAGACAGGACGTAAGGCTTATGGGTCTGTAGGCCTTTGGTGTCGCATAACTTGCCTTGCCGGGCTTGGGTATAAACACCACTCTTGCCTCCTGCCAGGCTTTCGGGGTATATGCAAGTTCTAGGCACGCTGAGAAAATTTTGGCCAGACGAGGCGCCCGATAGTCTGCCTCTTTCTGTAGTAACGCCGGAAATATCCCATCAGGTCCGGGTGACTTAAATGGTTTGAAGCTCCTCAAGGATTCCTTCAACTTAAATTACGTAATTATAAACCTTCGATCAACGTGTCATTATTCCAAGATTCCGATGTCTTCGTGAGTCCCGTCGTAGCCTGTGGAAAATGGGTTTTCATCAATAGCCTTATCATGTTCTCCGTTGTCACTGCTCTCACTCCCATGTCGTCTCCTAAAGTTTCAGTTTGGACATGAGTTTTTAAGAGAAACTGTTTTATCTTGGCTTCCAGGAGGCCCGTTTTGCCGCTCTGGTAATCTTACTGTATTCCTTCAGCCGTGTGTAATACACATCCCAATATAAAGGGTGATTTTTTTGAGGTTAGGATTTTCATGCATTAGTATTTGACAGATCACGTGGGATTTCAGACATGGTGTCAAAGAGAAAGATGCTCAGTATGCTTTGACATTTCATCATGAATAGACTTACTAACGAGCAACGCTTGCAAATCATTGAATTTTATTACCAAAATCAGTGTTCGGTTCGAAATGTGTTCAAATTTTGACAAATTTTGTTCAGCGATGCTCATTCGAGGCTCATTTCTGGTTGAATGGCTACGTAAATAAGCAAAATTGCCGCATTTGGAGTGAAGAGCAACCAGAAGCCGTTCAAGAACTGCCCATGCATCCCGAAAAATGCACTGTTTGGTGTGGTTTGTACGCTGGTGGAATCATTGGACCGTATTTTTTCAAAGATGCTGTTGGACGCAACGTTACGGTGAATGAACACATTTCGAACCGAACACTGATTTTGGTAATAAAATTCAATGATTTGCAAGCGTTGCTCGTTAGTAAGTCTATTCATGATGAAATGTCAAAGCATACTGAGCATCTTTCTCTTTGACACCATGTCTGAAATCGCACGTGATCTGTCAAATACTAATGCATGAAAATCCTAACCTCAAAAAAATCACCCTTTACTTCCGCTTTTTTACGACGTGCTCCGTTAAAAAGTCTTGAGCCTTTAGAGGGCGCAATACTTATCCGATTTGGCTGAAATTTTGCATGAGGTGTAATGTTACGACCTCCAACAACTGTGCTAAGTATGGTCTAAATCAATATATAACCTCCCGATTAAACTCCTTGAGCCTCTAGAGGGCACAATTGTTATCCAATTTGGTTGAAATTTTGCACATATCGTTCTGGCATGACTTTCAACAATTGTGCCAAGTATGGTCTCAAACAGTCTATAACCTGGTATAGCCGCTATATAATCCTATATTAATATTAGACTTCTTGAGCCTCTAGAGGGCGCAATTTTTATCCAATTTGGTTGAAATTTTGCGCAATTTGTTTTGGCATGACATTCAACAATAGTGCCAAGTATCGTCTTAAACAGTGTATAACCTGATATAACCGTCGTATAAACCGATCTCTCGATTTGACTTCTTAAGCCTCTAGAGGGCGCAATTGTTATCCAATTTGGTTAAAATTTTGCATGGCGTGCTTTGTTAAGCCTTCCAATAACTGTGCCAAATATGGTTCACTGCCATATAAACCGATCTCCCAATTCGTCCTTATGAACCTCTTGAGGGTGCAATTATTACTAAATTTGCCTGAAATTTTGGAGGTGATATTTTTCTATGACTGGTGCGGCATGACAAGTACGATCAATATCGGTCAATAACTTGATAAAATTTATATATATTTGAAAAACTAATTCAAAGAACTTGATAAATGCGATCCATGGTGGGAGGTATATAAGATACGGACCGGCCGAACTTAGCACGCTTTTACTTGTTTCATACTAATTGCGATACGAACTGAAGTAACAAGTGTTTATCAGACAGCCGTAGCGCAGAGGTTAGCATGCCCACCTACGACGCTGAATGCCTGGGTTCGAGTCCTGGCGAGAACATCAGAAACATTTTCAGCAGTGGTTATCCCCTCCTTATGCTGGAGACAATTATGAGGTACTGTATCATTTGGCATGGCAGCCATGTAAAAACTTCTACACAAAGAACTCAGCTTTAAAATAAAGAGGCCCCTTATCATTGAGCTTAAACTCCAATCGGACAGTACTCTTTGATATGTGAGTGAGTTCATGGAATGTTCATGGGCAAATTTGCATTTACAACAAGTATACATTTCTGGCAGAGTCCATGGTGGCTGGTAAAAAAAGTTGGTTGTTTTACTTGTTACTCACAATATTTAACGAATGCTAATGGTTGCTGCCACTGGTGACACCAAAGCCACGTTAATATAAATTTCAATGCCTTTTATTCACAAAACTTAATGCAGCTTTAAAGCAGTCCATCCTTGCTACTACCACTTCCGATAAAATTTCTCCAATATCAGCACCAAGTTAAATTCGATACGAAACTGCAAAAAAATTCAAGTGGGATAGTGTAGTCAGACCAAAATGAAGCTTGAATAAGTTTTGTTTCCATTTTTCATTTTTCGGTTCATTTTCATTTAACCAAAACCACAGCAGATCTACAACAAAAGACATCAGATATCATATCGCAGTACAAATGGACATTTCTACTTCCCATCCAGTTGAATTGAATTGAATCGAAACCAATTCAAGCCAAATGTTGCAAATTAATTGAAAACTTGAAAAACATTAACAGGCCTATTATTTTTTTTATCCTACATTTAAGGCAAAAACATGTCACATAGAATAAAAAATTTATGCATTTTTAAATACCAGAGAATGTTAAAAGGAATACGTAGAGAATTTGTAGCAAATAAATTCAATGGGAAAAGGGGAAGATTTGGAGAGAAGGGAAAGATTTGGAGACACTTTCGGTAAAAACTAAAATTAATGCCAATTAATTTAACCCCTATCATCATTAGATTCTCATCTAGAAAGCGTGAAGATCTAGAGAAAATTTCGGCGGTACCGTACCTAATCGATTGACCCATTTACAACCGACAAGGCCACACATACCAGTTGAGATTTTAATAGCAGGTAATCTCCATTAAATCAGCCATTTTAAGCCTACTGCCGGACTTGAAATCTTCTGTAAAACACAAGTGGACCACCAATCATTTAAAGTATACTTAGCTACTAAATTTCCCATAAATATCCCATTGAAGAACAGGGGACGAGTGCCGTCCGATTAAAGTTTAAACTCAATGATAAGGGGCCTCCTTTCGTATGCCGAGTCCGAACTACATGTTGCATAGAGACATCACTGTAGGGAAGTTTTAACATGGCAGGATACTTCACAAATGTAGCCAGCATATCCTTCGCTGATTTTTTTCTAATATTCATGCCGAGGTTGAATAAGCGGACATGCTAACCTCTGCGCCACGGTGTCCTCTATCATCATCAGTTAGGTATACTTAGTATAATTCTGCATCTGTGGCTTTAAGGGTCAGGAAGGACTATCGAAATTTTCTCGCAGAGAGAATATAACTCCAGAGGATACATTTTACGAAGCATTTTTATACCCTCCACCATAGGATGGGGGTATACTAATTTCTTCATTCCGTTTGTAATACCTCGAAATATGCGTCTGAGACCTCATAAAGTATATATATTCTTGATCGTAATGTCATTTTAAATCGATCTAGCCATGTCCGTCCGGCCGTCTGTCCGTCCGTTTGTCCGTCCGTCTGTTTGTCAAAAGCACGCTAACTTTCGAAGGAGTAAAGCTAGCGGCTTGAAATTTTGCACAAATACTTCTTATTAGTGTAGGTCGGTTGGGATTGTAAATGGGCAAAATCGGTCTATGTTTTGATATATCTGCCATATAAACCGATCTTGGGTCTTGACTTCTTGAGCCTCTAGAGGGCGCAATTCCCATCCGATTTGGCTGAAATTTTGCATGACGTATTTAATAATGACTTTAATGCCTAAAAAGAGATACCGCGCATAAAACTCCACAAATGCGATCCATTATGGGCCGTATATAAGATTCGGCGCTGCTGAAATAAGTACGCTCCTACTTGTTTTGTCTAAGATCGAAAATGGCTGAACATTTGCAAAAACATAGATTCAGAAAACTTTCAATACCCTCAACAATACGGTAGTATAGGGTTTCAAAAGTTTTACGAATTTGTTTGTAACGCTAACAAACAAACTTAATACAATCGAAACCGTATAACGCTAAAATGAAACTATTTTGTTTCACTTATATGTACTTTTCAATTAATCGTGGTTCATATAAATGAAATTGCTTTTCAGTTAAGCGATAAGATATAAATCGCTTAACTGAAAGCGATTTGCTCCCGACTTTTGCGGAAGGGCAAAAGTTGGGCGGTGCCGACTTTATAATACCCTACACCTACACTATAGGTACAAAGTGGGATCTTTACCCAATTCTGAACCAATTTTTATTTACCTCGGCGGATGTTTTCGACCAACTATGTTCAAACTTCAATGAATTCGGTTGACAAATGACAACAATATTGCAAATCACCCAACATCTGACGAGCATATATGCTGGAGGTATATCTAAATCTGCACCGATTTTGACCAAACTTCTTAGATATTGTGGTGGTAGTCGAGGAAAGCTTTGTGCACAATTTTTGCAAGATCGGTCAATAAATGCGCTTGCATTGGCTCTAGAAGTGAAAATCGTGTGTTATACATATAAGGCAACTATATCAAAATCTAAACGGATTTCTATGGAATTCAAATTTCGAGAGAATCGGTTGACAAATGAGCACTATATTGCAATATTTCTCAAAATCGGACGAACATATATATGGGAGCTGTATCCAAATCTGAACCGATTTTTCCAATTTCAATAGACTTCGTCTCTAGTACGAAAAACATGCCCATACCAAATTTGAAGACTATCGGATGAAAATTGCGACCTGTAGTTTGTCCACAAATTAACATGGACAGACGGACAGACAGACAGGCGGACATTGCTAAATCGAATCAGAAAGTGATTCTGAATCGATCGGTATACTTATCAATTGGTCTATCTCTCTTCCTTTCGGGTGTTACAAAAAAATGCACTTAGTTATAATACCCTGTAACACAGTAGTGGTGTAGGGTATCTTATAAAAACTGGGGTTGAAAAAGTGCAATATTCAGTGATCGGGTCGAATCTTATATACCCTCCACCATGGATTGCATTACTCAAGTTCTTTTCCCGATATCTCTTAATAGGCAAACAAAGGATAAAAGAAAAGAATTGCTATGCTATTAGAGCTATATCAAGTTATGGTCCGATTTAAACCATAATTGATTTAAATGTTGGAGACTAAAGTAGAAGTCATTGTGTAAATTTTCAGTCAATTTGGATAAGAATTGCACCCTTTTGGGACTCAAGAAGTAAAATAGGTAGATTGGGTTATAGGGGATCTCTATCAGGCTATATAACACGTATATTGAAGGTCATGGGAGAAGTCGTTGTACAAAATTCCAGCCAAATCGGATAATAATTGCGCCCTCTAGAGGCTAAAGAACCCAAGATTCCAGATCGGTTTATATGACAGCTATATCAAGTTATTAACTGATTTGAACCATATTTGGCGCATAAGTTCGAAGTCATAACAAAACATTTCGTACAAAATTCCAGCCAAATCAGATAAGTATTGCGTCCTCTAATGTCTCAAGAAGTCAAGATTTAAGATCGGTTTATATGGCAGCTATATCAAGTTACGAACCGATTTGAGCCATACTTAACACAGATGTTGGAAGTCCTAAATTTTAGCCAAGTCGGATAGGAATTGAGCCTTCTAGTGGCTCAAAAAGTCAAGATCCAAGATCAGTTTACATGGCAGCTATATCAAAACAGGGACCAATATGGCCCATTTGCAATCCCAACCAACCTACACTAATATGAAGAATTTGTGCAAAATTTCAAGCGGCTGGCTTTAATCCTTCGGACGGACGGACGGACGTGTTTACCGATTTGGAGAATATGGGTATCAAATGAAAGGAATTTAGGAGAAGAGTACGAACTTGGCATAAAAATGTTACACTTAGTGTCGGAGGTTCACCACCTTCGCCGCCAACGTCGGACACTAGCAGTTGGGTAAAATGTTCTTTTCATATCCTCGGCATGCTATCTGTGTCAGTTACCAGATTTCCTTCTTTGTCTCTGCTGGAGGATGTGCCTGCACCAAAGCCACGGGTTTGATGTTTAATTCTTTGGTAAAATTTCCTGACCTCATTCTGATTCCTGTATATCTAAATTCACTCACACTCACGTCTTTCCATTTCCTTTTTCTTTCTGTGGATTAGACGTTTTTCCTCTCTCCTTTTCTCCCGATACCTCTCTTTCATATGGCGTGTTGCTTCTGATTGCAGGGTCGCTCTGTTTGCCGCATTCTTCGCTTCAGTAGCATCTCGACACTCTTGGTCTTACCATGGGTTTCTTGGGGGAAGCTTCCGGTACCCAAGTACGGATTTCGCAGCACTTTCCATAGAGTGGGCACTAGTTTGCCACTGCGCCATTAAATCATCGGAACAGAGAGTGCTTTCATCAAGCAGTTGGGTCAGTCGAGTGGAGTATGCCGATGCCATCTGTTGTGTTTGCAGCTTTTTCAATGTACAGCTTCTGACAATGCAGATCGCACTTTTCTCGCCATGTTTAATAGAGTGCAAATCTTTGCTGCAACAAGGTAATGATCTGAATCTATATTCGCTCCAGGAATCGTAAATCTAACATGCTATATGAATGCCTTCAATCTTTCACAACGTATTCAATCTGATTCCTCGTGTTTTGATCGGGTGACAGTCATGTGGCTTTGTGAATATTTTTATGTTCAAATCTGGTGCCACTAACTACCATGTTTTTTGCCGCGGCGAAATCTATCAGACTCAACCCATTACTGTACGCTATCTCGTGGAGGCTAAACTTTCCGACTGTTGGACCAAAGATGTCTTCCTTCCCTATTCTCGCATTAAAATCTCCCAGAACAATTTTAATATCATAGGCGGGTCAGCGGTCATATTCTCTCTCCAGGCGCTCGAAGAAAATATCCTTGGCTTGCTCGTCCTTGTCTCCCGTCGTAACTTGTGCACAAATAAGGCCGATGTTGAAGAATTAGGCTTTAATGCGGATTGTGGCTAGACTCTCATCCACCGGAGTAAAGCTGGAGACAAGGTGTTTCAGTCCAACAAATCCACAACCAAATTCATGTCTCGTGTTATGGCAGCTATAGTATAGTTCGTCACCGTTCGGTGTTGTAGTGACGCCATTCCCAGTCCATCGCACTTCCTGTAAGGCGGTTATATCTGGCTTGTACTTCTATCATGGTCCTTTTTTTCGTTTGCGTTGGTCGTCAACGTTGGGTGGGTCCGTTTTGACTATTCCTTTGTTTCTCTAGTAGTTCTCATAGTTTTCTGGGGGCGAGTTACTGGCCCAGCGCCCAAACCCATGGGTTTTGTAGGATTGCACATGTATTCCTCGTTGTGGCGAGCCGCTTGCTCCAAGATCCGACGCTCGCCTCCAGCCGCCTGACTTTATGTAGATTTTATGTATTGGAAAAATCATTCAAAGAACTTGTCACATGCGTTCCATGGTGGAGGGTAGATAAGATTCGGCCCGGCCGGACTTAACGTGCTTTTACTTGTTAAAAATTTTATCTCATTATTTTTGGTTCGTTTCATATTTAGCGAAAACTCCAGAACCCACAATTTATACAGCTGTGTCTCAACGGGCTAGAATTTGATGGGTCTTGTTACTATACTGCTGCCATAAAACTTTTTGCTCCATAATTTAAAAATATCAATGATTTATCAGATTTCCATTATGATCGCCTTTTGTTAAGCCAATTCACAATATCCGAACATTCTGTATAGGCAAAAAAGAACATTCGCGGAATCACTATGTTGCAAAGAATATTTCATTTGAATTGGTGACATCTCTTTTTGACAACTTTGCTTCCATTAATTTTTTTCTGCAAACTCAGTTGACCAAATGGAAATGTATAAATTGAAATGACAAATTCGATGTGATAAACCAAATTGTTTTCCACATTGGGATGGGGCCAAGGAGGGAGGATGTGACATCAATTCATCGTTAAATGCGTGGTTGTTTTCGACACCGGCATTTTGTTGCAGATTCCTTTTTTTTTTGTAACCACCACAAACGCATTGTATAGCTGTAGTGGAGGAGATTTCAGGCCATATCATATACCGCATTTGTGTTAGTGCGAGTTTCGATTTCATTATTAATTGACACTTGATGAAGCGGAAACGGATGTGATAGTTGCATTTGAAATGTAACCGGCACCGGAAATTTGGACTTTATTGCATGCTACAATAAATGATTTGAACTTTTTTATTTTCCTGTTTTTATATGTATTATTAATATTGTATGTAAATGCCGTGCAACCAGCATCCGCTCACTTAAATTCCACATGAATGTTAGTTTAAAGAATAAAAATACGTCCAAAGCATTTGTGTTTTAAATATTGTTATCACATTATCGTTATAATGTTTAATTCAATAATTTTATTGGCTTTTTACTCTGTGGTGTCCGATTACAAAGCTATTTCGACTGAGTACACAATCAATTACAATAACAATTAATTTACCAATCGTTTGGTGGTATTAATTTAAGGTAATAAATAAATTGAACAATGCAAACACACCCACACAAATGTAAATAAACAAAAGATTCGATAATTAACATAAATCATTGCTCAGCCATCAGTTATGTTTCAATAAAGTCCAAAACCATGTGGCTTAACTTCTTGCTTGCTTGCTTGTTGTTGGTCTGTCAGGATCACATTACATCTCCCATGAGATAGGGATGCTGACACTAGTCAAAGTGTGGTGTGTGAGATTAAAAATGAAAACAAATTACATGCCAATAAATATTTAAAACCATTTTTCATTAATGTTCCCTATGACACTTACATGTGATAAAAGAAGGAAGAACAAGTGATTGAAGTAAATTGTAATTGTATCGAATGAGCAATAGATACAGTCAAGGGTAAGAAGGTAAGTCAAACATCAAGGATCCGACGGGGTCCGTTGCAAATCGAAGAATAGATTTTTATAACCAAATGCAGTGACGATGATATACAATACATTACTGTGTACTATTAGTGCAAAACTTCAAGTGGATAGCACTTTTCACCTGAAGGTCATTTTAAAAGATGAACTGAACACAGAAGGATGTTACGATGTTGATTTTTACAAGCTCCGAAGAAGATGCATGGCGAATATTGATTTTTTCAATTTTCGAGTGATTTGTAGTATTATGTTGGTACTCCCCTTACTTATGGTATCGAGGTCGACCATTTCAAATGTTTAGTTAATTTTTGACAGCTTATATGCTTGGATACGTTTTTTGTTCATCATAGATTTTTGTTCCAAATCACGAATCGAGAATCTGTAAAAAATTATGTTTGAACCAGTAAGGAGAGGCAAAAGTCGGGCGGTGCTGACTTTATAATACGCCACACCTACCCTATAAAAACAAAAGGGGCTACATCTAATTCTGAACCAATTTTGATGGAACTCGGCGGATGTATCCAGATAGATTATTAAAATTCTTGTTCAAATCTTGAGAATAGCAAATATATTCAAAATGTAGTAACTACGATTGACAAATGACAACAAATTACCCAAAATCTGACGAACATATACATGGGAGCTATATCTAAATCTGAACCGATTTCGACTAGACCTTATGGATATTGTGGAAGTCGTACAGGAAAGCGTTGTACAAAATTTTGGGAAGATTGGTCAATAAATGCGCTTGCAGAGGGTCTAGGAGTGAAAATCGGCCAATATATATATATATATATATATATATATATATGAGACCTATATCTAAATCTGAACCGATTTCTGTGAAACTCACCAGTAATATCGAGAGTCATAAGAAAATCCTTCCTGCCAAATTTCCAGAGAATCGGTTAACAAATTACCATTTTATTGCTGTATTACTGCAAATCGCACGAACATATATATGGGAGCTATATCCAAATCTTAACCGATTTCTATGAAATTTACCAGTAATATCGAGAGTTATAAGAAAAGCCTTCCTGCTGAATTTCCAGAGATTCGGTTACCAAATGACCATTTAATTGCATTATTACTGCAAATCGGACGAACATATATATGGAAGCTATATATATATATATGAACCGATTATATTTTCAATTTCAATATGCTTTGTCTCTAGGCCTAAAAACATGCCCATACCAATTGGATTGGATGAAAATTGCGACCTGTACTTTGTACACAAATTAACATGGACAGACAGACAGACAGACGGACATAGCTAAATAGAATCAGAAAATGATTCTCGATCGGTATACTTATCAATGTGTCTATCTCTTTTGGATGTTACAAACAAATGCACTAAGTTATAATACCATGTACCACAGTAATGGTGTAGGGTATAAAAACAATATAAGATAGGCTGACGCATTCGGAATGTCCACTGTGCCTTGTGGTTAAGCTACTCTGGTCAACATTACCAATAAACGGGAACACAAAGTGCAGATATTCCTGAAAAAATAAACATTTGCCTAAGACTCCAAAGACCCAACAGGTGCGGTGGTGGCATTAGACGGTAGCATATTTTCCAACCTTCTATTGGTGTGGGTGCCTTGGCACCTGTAATCGAGAGCGATCCTTTAAGCGCACAACCAGTTGTCTGACTTACTAATGAGGAAGAGACGGATAAACCAGAGTGATTCACAGTTTGTCCCCAGCATTTAAGTAAATTTGGTGTTATCGATTCGGATTCCGACATCAATAGTGTCAATGAAACAGTCATCGCGACCGAATCGAGAGATGAGGACAGCCGGATGACAGCAGAAGTGAGCAAGAAAACCGAGAAGGCAATCCGGGACACGAAGAAGGTGACAGGAGCATGCACCGGCAGCGCAATCGGGCCAAAGTGCAGGATGCTGGAAGGGTTCTAACTGACATTCCAAGCACTTCTACGAACGTTAGGAAGAAAATCAGATCTCCCGAAGAGCGTAACACTGCTGAACAAGAAAAAGGGCTGCCCGCTTTCAAGTACTCTGGCAAGACCAAGCCAGCCCTTCGCATTGGATGCTCCAGACACTGTCCTGCGGAGGGAAACAAAGTCGAAACAGAAACGAAGAAGGCGCACATGGAGGGCTGTGACTTCCAAAAGGACGCCACTGTCATCATGAAGGAGTAGATGGTCGCTGAAATAGGTTAGGAGCCGTCCTCTTAAGCCAGAGCGGCAAGGAAGCACAACAGAGATGAGCTGACAAATACTTTCATCGATATCGACTGTGCATTCAGTAGGATTCCACCAGATTATCGGTTTTATGTGGAGGAACTGGTTAACGAGTACATTTTCGAACACGTGTGAAACACTGAAGAGGGTCCACCCATACAAATGATAAGATGCGATTATAGAGGAGACACCATTAGGCTGCTCTTTACGTCGGATTGTATTGATACCGTCAAGAGGCTCGTCAGAAGTATTCAAACTTCCTGGGGCGCAAGGATCGACCTGGCAATAAAGATGGGCATCCCCCAGCTCACAAAGATGACGGTCTTCATCAAAGATGAGGGCGGCGAATTCGCGACGGAATGCATTATGGAAGTCTTAAACAAGCAAAACCAAGAGTTGGCTGTGGAAAAATGGGAGCTCTTCCACAGGGGGGCGAAGGAGGAAGGTGCTTTCCTTGATCAAGTCTATGTGACAAGTTTGGCTAAGACAAGAGGCATGGCGACCTACGGGAGCAAGGCCGTCTTTGGAAGACTAGGATAGGCAGAAATCCTCATATTAAGCCATCAGGCGCTGCAGTGGCAGGACGATCAATACCGCCTAACGAATAGGGGGCCGACGAAGAGACAATCACCGTCTCTCTCAATATTGAGAGGACTAGGATAAACAAAGATCCCAATGCTAAAATATCAGGCAGTGCAGGGGCGAGAGACACAACACAGCCTATTGAATAGGGACCCGACTTCAAAATTCGGAAGACTAATATAGGCAATTGTCCTAATATTATAACATCAGGCAGAGCAGTGACAGATAACTCAAACTAAGATTCTAACATTGGAACATCAGGCAATGCAGTAATGGTAGACTCAATACAGCCTAACGAATAGAAACCTGGCGATGGAATCATCAACAACTTTCTCAAGGTTCAGAAGACTAGGATAGGCAAATATCCTAATATTGAAACATCAGGTAGAGCAGTAACAGAAACCTCAATGCAGCCTAACGAACACGGAGACGACGATGAGACCACCACCAACTCTCTAGAAGCCCATTTTCTTATGATTTGCAAGAATAGTATAGCCAAAATCCTAATATTGGGACATCAAGCAGTGCAGGGACGGTAGACTCAATACAGCCTAACGGACAGGGATCCGATGATGGAACCATCAACGACTTTGTCAAGATTCGGAAGACTAGGATAGGCAAATATCCTAATATTAAAACATCAGGCAGAGCAGTAACAGGAAACTCAATGCAGCCTAACGAACAATGAGCCGAAGATGAGACCATCACCCACTGCCAAGAAGCCCATTTACTGGAGGACCAATAATTTAGATCATCCAGATATACTTCCACCGGAGCGAGACAGCTACACACGCTCTGATGGAGAAAATTCAGAAGCAATGGACGACCCGGGCAAAGTTTCTGTACTGAACCATACCAACAACCAATTATTCTATGCCAACACTGGTATTCGGCCGAGGACCTACGTTATTGGTCATAAAAATTAAAATTATTTATTTTCATTTTTGTCAACGTAGGATGCAATAGTAATGGGGCAGGGAATCTGTGGAGCATATCTGACACGACCTTACCTGCCTTTCGACTTTCCGACACCGCCACCAACGTCGGAGCCTCAACGGCTGATGAGGGATGAAAAACAGGATAGGAAATGATGTATCAAAAGGTTGCGATGCGAACTCTCACCACATTTCGTGGGGTAGTACCAACATTAATAAGCGGGGCCAAGCCCTGGCAGAATTTTTGAATAATATTGGTAGCGCCGCTACCTTTGTTAATAGGATTAGGCAGGAGGTTTTAAATGTAACAATATGTTCGGAAAATCTTATCGATGAGGTTCAGGATTGGATGGTCTCCGTGTCTTTGGGCAAGATAATTCAGATTATCCAAGCATAGAAGACATCGACGACAATGTCAACAAGAATACGTCTGTACTAGTTAGGTCTTTCGCAGATTTCCTTCGGGAAAGGAAATCACCCCAAGGAAAATATTGGATGACCGGGGAGTTTCGCAATGTTGGGAAATAGGTCCGCAGACTTTATATCAGAGCACGTCGAAAAAGAAACTGATGTTTATTGGGATGTGTATTACACACGGCTCAAGGAATACAATAAGATTATCAGAGCGGCAAAATGTGACTCGTAGAAGCTTTTCTGTGAACAGGTCGATACCGTTAATAGCGCCGCCAAAATGAAAAAGTTTCTCTCAAAAATCCATGTCCAAACTTAATCCTTAGTAGACGACATGGAATTGAGATCAGAAACAATGGAAGTTAAGTTGTTGCTTTTGATAAAAACGCATTTTCAACACTATTCGACATAATGAGGTTGGTCGAAAGCTAATCATTACAGAATTTATGGTAAAAGAAGCCTTGAGGAGCTTCAAATATTTAAGTCACCTGGACCTGATGGAATATTTCTGGCGTTACTACAACGGAGGCCGACTATCTGACGCCCCATCTGATTTATATTTTCACAGCGTGCAAGCACTTTCATATACTCCGAAAGCCTGACAAGAGGCAAGGGTGGTAGTTATACCCAAGTCCGGCAAGGCAAGTTATGCGACACTAAAGGCCTACAGACATATAAGCCATACGTCTTTTCTATTCAAAAAGATGTAACGTGTTGTGGATACTTCAACAAAGAAAGACTATCCAGTGAACTGCCCAAGTATGAACAGCACGCCTATGTCAAGGGAAGGTCGGTAGTAACTGCCCTGCACGAGGTTGTGCATAAAATAGGAGAATCCTTCGGTGCCAAGACGTACACATTGGCGGTTACATTGGCATCGAGGGGACATTTCACAATGAACGAACGATACACTGATCCAATGCTTAGACCAGTAACAAGTGGACCGGGTCCCTACAGACTGGGTAAACAGATGTATAAATTGTGGGTCCCATGACATAAACATAACAGAGAAAGTGACACAGGGCATGCCATAGAGGGGTATTTTGTCGTCGCTCCTATGGATGACCATCATAAATGAGCTATTACCGATGCTGACTGACTAAGGTTTTGAACCCGTCCGAATATGAACATCTTTATGGACAGTACACAGGACATAAGGGCAATTAAAACCAGGGGAGTAAGATTACGAGCATTGTTGGAATGTAAGAAGGAGATTAGGACCTTCTAGAGAATGGCACGAGCAGCATCGTTTGGGTGCTGTGCCATAGCGGAATAACTGGGAATGAGAAGGCAGATGATTTGGCAGTGAAATCCAGAGAACGGCCTCAATAAACATGGTTAACCCGAAGCCTTTCGTGTCAATGCAGTCCAAGTTAAGGGCGTGGGCGACGAATGCGCATGCAACCCTGTGGAACAGCGAGACGGTCGGTAGGACGGCGAAAATCCTATGGGGAGATCCAGATCGTGAGAAGACGAGGATATTACTGAAAGGAAGTAAGAAGGAAGTGAGTATAGCTCTCGGTATCATAACGGGACATATAGGACTACGAGTTCACTTATGTAAAATCGGTGCTACAAGTGACATCATGTGTAGGGTATGCAAGGAATATGATGAGACGTTGGAGCATTTCCTAAGTCATTGCCCGGATTTTGCGTCTAATAGATACCGGCACTTAGGTGGAGACACAATGCTAGACATGAACCAACTAAGGGGCGTGGCATTGAAAACAATCAAGGATTTTGTAAGTAGCACGAAATTCCTGACTTAGATTTTCTTTTTCGAGGTTACTTGTTTTAGTATTTCGAGCCCACAACAAGCCGATTACTGACCATAGCGGCCAGTGGGGCGGATTTATATCCGCACCCTCTTTTCAACCTAGCCTAAACATCTTAATTCATTAGAATTTTTATGCCCTCCACCATAGAATGGGGGCAAACTAATTTCGTCTTTCCGTTTGTATCACCTCGATTATTCGTCTAACACTTCAAAAAGTATATACATATATTCTTGGTCGTCATGACATTTTAAGTCTATCAAGTCATGTCAGTCAGTCCGTCTGGATATCGAAAGCAAACAACTTTTGAAGGAGTAAAGCTAGGCGCTTGAAATTTTGCACACATACTTCTTATTAGTGTAAGTCGGTTGGGATTGTAAATAGGCAAAATCGGTCCATATATTGATATAACTGCAATATAAACCGACCTTGGATCTTGACTTCTTGAGCCACTATAGAGCATAATTCTTATTCGAATTTGGCTGAAATTTTGCATGAAGTGTTTTGTTTTGTCTCGAAACAACTATGTATGATCTAAATCGTTCAAATCCTGATATAGCTCACATATAAACCGATTTCGGAATTTGATTTCTTGAGCCGCTAGAGGACGCAATTATTATGCGATTTAACTGAAATTTTGCACGAAGTCTTTTGTTTTAACGCCTAATAATCACGCTAAGTATAGCAATAGCAATTCTTATCCATTATCCTTTGTTTGCCTATTAAGAGATATCGGCCAAAGAACTTGATAAATGCGATTCATGGTGGAGGGTAAGAAGAGGCTACCCGGCCGAACTTAGCACGCTTTTAGTTATTCAAATTGCAGTTTCCTAATTCATTTCAATTTCTTATTCATAAGAATTTTGTATTTATTTATTTATTTTAGTTTTCTATTTATTGACATAATCATTTTTATAACATCCACCAAGAATGGTGGTATACTAAATTCGTCATTCCGTTTTTAACACACCAAAATAATTGAAATTTTTTTTTTGAGTTAAAGGAAAGTTTACCAAAAAAAAACACATAAAATTCAGAAAAATGCATCCGCTTAGTTCAATTTTGGCATATTCTTTCCTACATTTCGACGGAAAGTTCTTCAATGTTGTCTTCCAATGCGTCAATTGAACCGGGCTTGTCTGTATAGACATGAGCTGTAACATAGTCTCACAAAAAATAATCTAAAGGCGTTAAATCGCACGAACTAGGCGGCCAATTGACCAGTCCCGGACGTGAAATAAAATGTTCACCTAACTCGCCTCTCAATAAATCCATTGTTACGCGTGCTGTGTGGCATGTAGCACCGTCTTGTTGAAACCACATGTCATGCAAGTCAAGCTCTTGCATTTTGGGCAAAAAAAGTTGGATATCCCCTCACGGTAGTGCTCACCATTCACAGTTACGTTACGATTCGCATTATCTTTGAAGAAGTACGGTCCAATGATGCCCCCAGTCCATAAACCGCACCAAACTGTGTCTTTTTCTGCATGCATTGGTAGTTCATGCAATGACTGGTCTTCACGGCGTACCCATTAAGCCAAAAATGAGCTTCGTCACTGAACTCAATTTTTCGATAAAAAAAGTGGATCTTCGGCCGAATTTCCAGAGGCCCATTCACCAAAAATTCTGCGTTGCGGTAGGTCGTTCGGCTTCAATTCTTGCACCAGCTGTATTGTAAAAGGCTTCACACCTAAATCCTTCCGCAAAATTTTCCACATTGTTGAGTAACAGAGGCCCAATTGCTGCGAACGACGACGAATCGTCATTAACACTGGCCGATACAGCTGCGATATTTTCTTCAGTTCACACTCTACGTAGGTGTCTTCATGGTTTAATGTTCAACAATGTAAATTTGATGCGAAATTTGATCACAATAGCCCGAATAGACGCTTCAGTGAAGTCGATTAAACTGACCATAAAATGGAAGAAGTGCGCGATGAACTTTTTTAACAGAGCATAATAAAATCCAATAATTTGCAAGCGTTGTTCGTTTGTAAAACGATTCATGGTTCAATTACTGACCAAACTGAAGATGCTTGACAGTGACACAAAACGCGAAACGTGCGTAAGCTGTTTAAACCAGCATTTCCATATGATAATAGCTAAAAAATCACCATTATATTAGGGTGGGTTTTGAACTCTTATAGCAAAAACGTGAACTACATAGAATTCTATGAAACTGCTCCGAAGAAATCATGCATCTAAAATAAAATTCTTATCCCCGCCGACCTGATCTTGTTTCCTTTTTCCCATTTGCGTTCTTTTTCTCGGTATTCCATAATTCACATTACCATTTTAAAGTAGTTGATACAGGTCCCACAGTGCTCCAGGATCGAAATCTATTATTCTGTAGTATGAAGCTGTGGTTCTCGTAATGTGGATAATGCCATTATCAGTACCCTAGCTAGAGATCTCGAGGACCTCGATCTTGGTTATCAATTTAATAGTTATACTCGTAAACAGAAAAGTCTAAAAATTAACAATATCTCGTCGAAATAAAAATCATTTAAAATTAACTATCTATATCTGGACAATAAAATGTTTAAACCAAATCCAAATAAGGGCAAAAATGTCGGCCAGGGCGAATTGTATATACCCTCCACTATGGATCGCATTCGTCCACTTCTTTGCACGGTATCTCTTTTTAGGCAAATAAAAAATAATGGATAAGAATTGTTATGCTATTGGAGATATATCAAGTTATAGTCCGATTAGACCCGTAAGTGAATTGAATGTTCAAAGACCATAGTAGAAGTCATTGGGTTATGTTTCAGTCCATTCGGTTAAGTATTACTGCTTGTAGGGCAACAACAAGCATAATCTGGAGATCGGTTTATGTGGGAGCTGTATGAGGCTATACATAGATTAAGACCAAATTGAACGCGTATGTTGAAGATTATGGGTGAAGCTGTTTTTCAAAATTTTAGCAAAATCGGATAAGAATTGCGCCCTCTAGAGGCTTAAGAAGTCAAGATCCCAGATCGGTTTCTATGGCAGCTACATCAGTTAATGTACCGATTTGGTCCATATTTATCGCAGTTGTTTAAAGTCATAACAAAGCATTTGACCAAGATAGTCAAAAAGTCATGACCCAAAATCGGTTTATATGGCAGCTATATCAAAACATTGACCGATTTGGCCCTTTTACAATCCCAATCGACCTACACTAATAAGATATATTTGTCAAAATTTTAAGCGGCTAGCTTTACTCCTTCGAAAGTTAGCGTACTTCCCACAGACGGACGGACATGGCTAGATCGACTTAAAATGTCATGACGATCATGAATATATATACTTTATGGGGTCTTAAACACATATTTCGAGGTGTTACAAACGAAATGACGAAACTAGTATACCCCCCATCCCATGGTGGAGGGTATAAAATATCTCTGTTACAGAAATAAAAACCGGTTTCTCATTCTCCGTTTATAATTGATCGTATCGATGTTCTTCGAAAGATGTCATTCCGTTTGCAACACATCGAAATATCAATTTCCGACCCTATACAGTATATATATACTCTTGATCAGCGTAAAAATCTAAGACGATCTAAGCCATGTCCGTCCGTCTGTCTGTTGAAATCACGCTACAGTCTTTAAAAATAGCGATATTGAGCTGAAATTTCGCACAGATTCTTTTTTTGTCCATAAGCAGGTTAAGTTCGAAGATGGGCTATTTCGGATTATATCTTGATGTAGCCCCCATACAGACCGATCCGCCGATTTTGGGTCTAAGGCCCATAAAAGCCTCAGTTATTATCCGATTTTGCCAAAATTTGGTACAGTGGTTTCTGTTAGGCCCTTCGACATCCCTCTTTAATCTGGCCCAAAGCGGTCCAGATTTGGATATAGCTGTCATATAGACCGATCTCTCGATTTAAAGTTTTAAGCCCATTAAAGGCACATTTATTGTCCGATGTCGCCGAAATTTGGGACAGTGAGTTAAGTTAAGACCATTGACATTCTTCTTCAATTTGGTTCAGATCGGTCCAGATTTGGATGTAGCTGCCATATAGAATCGATTTCTCGATTCAAGTCTTTGGGGCTATAAAAAGCGCATTTATTGTCCTATGTCGCCAAAATTTGGGACAATGAGTTGTGTTAGTCTCTTTGGCATTGACGTTTCAGACCGTGTCCCAAATAGGTTCGCATTGGAACATATAAACCGATATCGCGATTTAAAGTCTTGGCCCCATAAAAGGCGTATTTATAATCCGATTTCACTGAAATTTGACACAGTGACTTATGTAAGGCTTTTCGACATCCGTGTAGTATATGGTTCAGATCGGTTTATTTTCAGATAGAGCTACTTAAAAGACCAATATCTTGCTATACACAATTAAACAATGACTTGTTCTTATAAGCTTCTGGTCCAAATCGGAACATATTTCGATATAGCTGCTATGGGGCATAAGGTATGCTTTTTTCACCGGATTTTGACGAAATGTGGTTTACATCTATACCCGAGGTGGTGGGTATCCAAAGTTCGGCCCGGCGGAACTTAACGCCTTTTTACTTGTTTTCTGAATATATGCTTATAGCTTATCCGAAAAGCCTAACCTAGCAGATAGGAGCCTGTTAGCGGTTTTTTTACTGATTGCTGCGTAATTTTAGGTATTCGCCAAACTTTTCTAGTAACAATTTGCCTGTAAAAATTTGCAGGAGAGTAAGAAATTTCTGCTGGGGAAAAAACCTCCAACATAAAATTAGCAATTTCTTATTTAAAAGACTCTCAAAATGTTTTTTGCTCTCACGCTCCCATTTACTGGCAAACGTATGACTTTCAGTAAAATTTTTTTCAAATTTGTACACATTTTTGAGTACACGACTACTCTTTTTGCTGATTGCTGCTGAGTAATACTGCCATATCTTCTAAATTGCTCGCTTCATGTTGGAACTCTTATTCATTTATCTGAAAAGTGTACGAGAAAAACTAAATTTAACAGGGGTTTATCTCCTCGGTAAGCAGTTCAGAAACAAGACCACCTCTCGAGTGACGAAGACTACACTTTACAAGACACTGATAGTACCCGTGCTGTTATATGGTTCTGAAGCATGGGTACTTGTGAAAACAGATGTGGCAGTGCTTGGAGTATTTGAGAGAAAGTTTCTTCGTAAAATATATGGACCAGTTTGCGTTAATGGAAAATATAGGTGACGTATGAACCACGAACTGTATGAGCTGTATGACGACGATAGCATAGTTACACGCATCAAAATACAACGGCTGCGTTGGCTAGGCCATGTTGTCAGAACCGATGAAGAAGCTCCAGCAAAGAAGTATTTTGAAGGCAAACACGGTGGCACACGCAAACCGGGAAGACCAAAAGCCCGATGGAAGGATCAAGTTGTGGGAGACACCTCGAAACTTTGTGTCAGAGATTTTAGAATGAGCGCAGAAGATCGAGGCGCTTGGAACGCTATTCTACGTTCGGCTAGTGGAACAAATATTCTGTCATAGCCAATTAAAGTAAAGTTAGTTATCTCCTCGGTAAATTAATGTACCTGTTAGTTATCAACTATTCTCTCTACTCTATTTTGTCAGAGAGAAACCTGCCCTAAAGCTAATTCAATTACATTTCTAACAAAATAATTGAATAACCCACATCTTACTGTAAAACTGATTTACCCGCACAGTCAAGCACATTCTGAAGGATTTCGGAAGATCTAATCGGCATCTAAATAGCCCAGAAAAATGTTTGCTTTCAAAGAGGTAGAAGAAATGTATTTTTTGGACCATGGATGGGTCAGTTCCTTGGCCCAGAATGAAAAAAATTGAGAATATCTTTAACGATTTCACAGTTGCCGAAAGATCTTGAGAATTTTTTGATTGGGTTGACTTGGGTTGGCAATCCAACCATCCGCTCGTCACTCTCTCTCTCTCTGTCTAGTAGTAAACGAAGAAACTTTTGCAGCTATCGAAATACTTTTGCCATTAAAGAGCTGTGGCTTTACAACAACACAAAGGTACTTACATTCAATAATGCCACGTTTAGTGCTAACGTTTGATATGTTGAAGAAAATTTTAAAAAGTTACAATAAAACAAAAACTTCGTATTAAAAGTAGTTTATTTTTCGTAAAAATGTCTCCAACGTTTTATTTCATTGTGTGTAAGAAAAGGAAAAATATTTTCCATTTATATCATCAATATGCTTCCCCTGTATTTCACCAAACCAAACATATTGTTGAAACTATTTTATTAACAAAATCTTTACTTTCCCTTTGTATGACATTTCACCCTTTGTATCATGAAGCATACGCTGGGAAAGTGCAAAAATTGCAATCGATCGATGTAAATTAAAACAAGTAAAAGCGTGCTAAGTTCGGCCGGGCCGAATCTTATATACCCTCCACCATGGATCGCATTTGTCGAGTTCTTTTCCCGGCATCTCTTCTTAGGCAAAAAAAGATATAAGAAAAGAGTTGCTCTGCTATTAAAACGATATCAAGATATGGTCCGGTTCGGACCACAATTAAATTATATGTTGGAGACCTGTGTAAAATTTCAGCCAATTCGTATAAGAATTGCGCCCATTGGGGCTCACGAAGTAAAATAGAGAGAACTATTTATATGGGATCCGTATCGGGCTATAGACCGATTCAGACCATAATAAACACGTTTGTTGATGGTCATGAGAGGATCCGTCGTACAAAATTTCAGGCATATCGGTAATAATAATTGCGACTTCTAGGGGTCAAGAAGTCAAGATCCCAGATCGGTTTATATGGCAGCTATATCAGGTTATGAACCGATTTGAACCTTATTTGACACAGTTGTTGAAAGTAAAAATAAAATACGTCATGCAAAATTTCAGCCAAATCGGATAGGAATTGCGCCCTCTAGAAGCTCAAGAAGTCAAATCTCCAGATCTGTTTATATGACAGCTATATCAGGTTATGGACCGATTTTAACCATACTTGGCACAGTTGTTGGATATCATAACGAAATACTTGGTGCCAAAATTTCATTCCAATCGGATAAGAATTGAACACTCTAGAGGCTCAAGAAGTCAAGACCCAAGATCGGTTTATATGGCAGCTATATCAGGTTATAGACCGATTTAAACCATACTTGGCACAGTTGTTGGGTATCATAACAAAACACGTCGTGCGAAATTCCATTTCAATCGGATAAGAATTGCGCCCTCTAGAGGCTCAAGAAGTCAAGACCCAAGATCGGTTTATATGGCAGCTATATCCGGTTATGGACCGATTTGAACCATACTTGGCACAGTTGTTGGATATAATAGCAAAACACGTCGTGCAAAATTTCATTTCAATCGGATAAGAATTGCGCACTCTAGAGGCTCAAGAAGTCAAGACCCAAGATCGGTTTATATGACAGCTATATCAGGTTATGGACCGATTTGAACCATACTTGGCACAGTTGTTGGATATAATAACAAAACACGTCGTGCAAAATTTCATTCCAATCGGATAAGAATTGCGCACGCTAGAGGCTCAAGAAGTCAAGACCCAAGATCGGTTTATATGGCAGCTATATCAGATTATGGACCGATTTGAACTATACTTGTCGCAGTTCTTGGATATCATAACAAAACACGTCGTGCAAAATTTCATTCCAATCGGATAAGAATTGCGCACGCTAGAGGCTCAAGAAGTCAAGACCCAAGATCGGTTTATATGGCAGCTATATCAAAACATGGACCGATATGGCCCATTTACAATACCAACCGACCTACACTAATAAGAAGTATTTGTGCAAAATTTCAAGCGGCTAGCTTTACTCCTTCGGAAGTTAGCGTGCTTTCGACAGACAGACGGACGGACGGACGGACGGACAGACGGACGGACATGGCTAGATCGACATAAAATGTCACGACGATCAAGAATATATATACTTTATGGGGTCTCAGACGAATATTTCGAGTAGTTACAAACAGAATGACGAAATTAGTATACCCCCCATCTTATGGTGGAGGGTATAAAAAAAGCTTCACAAATGTTCTTACCTTATTGAGCATATTTCTTCACTTCCTTTTCGCATTGCTTTCTTCCACATTCACTTGACATTTATTCTGGAACTGTTGCCACCATTCCCCATCAATGCGCAATTTAAAACCAATTGCTTACTGTGTCTTAATATATCCATATATTTGTGTCTGGATATCCATATATTTTTCTTTACCGTCTTCATTGCCAACACCACCCACACTATCATCCGTCCGTTGGTTGCGTTTGTTGCTGATTTCCGTGCAATGTTTCATTTTTGATGTTGTGTAGCAGCCGCTGTTGCTTCGTGTACGCCAGTTGCTGCCATGGACCATTGTTGGCCCCGTTTGACATCTTGTACACTCATAACTCAATGCTGTCCCCAGAACTGTCGGATAAACGGTGTGAAGAAATGGTAAATGGCACCTTGGCACCTTCATAGTCGAGTAGTTGGTATCTAAATATCCCTCCTTGATAATAAAGGAACAATATGGATCAATTCATGCTGCAACTTCAACTTTGCGATTCGTATGAGATGTGGCTTTGATTTTCCAGAACTTTTTTCTTGGTCTTATATTTCAACCCACCACTATAAAATTGGAGCCTAATAATGTCGATATTGCCTTCAAAACACATCGAAATATAAATTTTTCGATCTGTAAAGAATGTACAAAACACTCCATCGTGATTTCGACACATTGATGTGCGGAGGGACATACTTAGAATGCAAAGACTATTCAGAATATATAAACTTTATAGTATTGAAGGTTGGTATTTCAAAGTAAAAGAAGTAAAAGGCATTAAGTTCGGCCGGGCCGCCACCACCTCGGGGTATATATGGTAACCACCTTTCATTATAATCCGGAGATAAATTCAGCAATTATGAACCCTTTGCAGCTATATTTAAGTATGGTCCGATTTGGACCAAACTCGGCATTGACGTCGAGTGGTCTAATAAATACAATTCATTGTTCAAGTTGTTAAAACAGAATATTGGTCAACATGGCAGCTATATCAAAATATAGACCGATCTGAACCACATAGAGCACGGATGTCGAAAACCCTAACATAGGACCCTATATCAAATTTCAGCGAAATCGGATAATAAGTGCGCCTTTCATGGGCCCACCCTTAAAATGGAAGATCCCTCTATATGGCAATTATATCCAAATATAGACCGGTGAGGGCCCTATTGAATGCGGATGTCGTAGGGCCTAACAAAGCTCACTGTGTCACATTTCGGCGAAATCGCATAATAAACGCTTCTTTTGTGGGTTCAAGGACTAAAATCGGGAGATCGGTACGTATAAATGGTATCTATATCCAACTATTTACCGATATGAACCATATAGGGAACTGATGCCAGAAAGCCTAACATAGGTCCTTGTGCCAAATTTCAGTGAAATCGGATAATAAATGCACTTTTTATGGGCCCTAAATCGGGAGATCAGTCTATATGGCAGCTACATCCAAATATAGACCAATTTGAACCATATAGGGCACGGATGTTGAAAACGTCACTCTGCCTTATTTGAGCCAAATCGGCATTACGGCGTCATCTTTGTATACTTGTCATCGCGACAAAATTGTTATTTAGATTTATAATTAAAATATTGATGCGATTATAGAATATTTAATTCAATTTAATAAAATGTTTTAATACGGTTGGTGTGCGTAAAAACGTGTTAAAATACTCGAAAGCGGTGAATATGGAATTAGTACAAACTCTTAAGATGTTATATATCAAAAATATGATAGGGTCTGTTGTATTGTAAACGATGTTATGTCAGTGAATTCATATGGACACCACTTCTGGGAATTAACGGATATGCAATCAATTGCTGAATATAAAGAATCGATATTTGTCACGGTGTAACATTATTTTTTGTAACTAGTTAATTGTAATTATTAATATACATAATCGACATAAAATAAGATTCAAATTATTTTCTATGGTTTTTTATTTTGGTTCATTAGGGTGTTGAATATTCAATAACGGTTAGGTATTAAAATCAATAACAGTTTGGTATTAAAACCAATACCTGTTCGGTAATAAGGATAATACCAAACGGTACTATTCATTTTAAATTTAATCCATACCATGCGGTATTGCTTTGTTACTATACGGTGTTGCTTTACTATCAATACCTTTTGGTACTGAAATGAGTACATTTGGTATCAACTTTTCTCTGGGTGTAGCGTCGTCTTCTTGAATGTAAAAGTTGTCCAGATCAATACCATTCAAATCCGTTCAATACAAATCATTAATCGTCTCTAGATAGCGCAATTAATTTACCGTAACTGTTAATCCAACCTTATTTTCGAAAAAGCAAGGACCAATGACCCCGTCAGAACATAAACCGCAACAAACAATTACTCGTTGTGGATGAAGAGGCTTTTCAACAATAACTCTTGGGTTTTCCGAGCCCCAGATGCGACAATTTTGATGTATTGCCATCTGCCAAGGTGCCTCACGACGACCCAAAAACACTTTAATTTTGCGAACTGTTACTGCAAGTTTTCCGCCATTTTTGTAGTGGATTTTAATAATTTCAATGATTTGTTGAAGCTTGTATCGTTCTATTTTTAATAATGGCGTAGTTTCTACTTGTCTAATGTCAAATAATTAAAACTTCAAAGCTTGTTGAAACCCCCTTTCTTTGAGTCAGTTCGAAGAAATCTTATAAGGTAATGTTGGTCTAAAGGGCAAGATGTTAAATCGGAGGTAGTTAATCATATGAGGTAGTACTTGGAGTGTTTGAGAAAAAAAAATTCTTCGTAAAATATATGGACCAGTGTGCTTTAATGGAGAATATATGCGTCGTATGCACCACGAATTGTATGACGACGACAGCATAGTTAAACAGATCAAAATACAGCGGTTGGGTTGGCTAGGGCATGTTGTCAGAATGGATGAAAAAGCTCCAGAAAAGAAGTCTTTTGAAGGCGACCATAAAAGAAAACGCAAATCTTTGATGGAGTGACCAAGTAGAGAGCGACCTCTCGAAACGGAGTGTTAGAGATTGGAGAAGAATCGCAAAAGATTGTGGTGCTTTCACACCTTTTTTACGTCCGGCTAGAGGAATAAATTTTCTGCAATGGCCAATTAAAGTAAGTAAAGTCATATCTATTGATAGCCATATCTGGGTGAGTACACTATGTACTAGTGTATATATGGTAGTGTATATATAGTGGCTGCTATATACATTTCTGGCCTTATCATGAATATGCAAATTGATATCATCAAAAAGGAATCTGTTGATCTTCACAGGTAATCCACACTGTCTGGAACGTCGGGCATTGTGTCAAGGATAACATAGTGTCCGTAGCCACCGCATTACCAAAGAGAAAATTCTCTTAGCCTAATAGCAGTGGTCGATGGAATTTGTCTAGCCACAATGTCCAGAGGCATTAGGTGTAGCATTAAATTCAGTTCATCAGATGCACTGGTAATTTAAAACAATCCAGTTTATTGGTGAATCCTAGATATCGCAAAGCTCTGGCAAAAATGTCACAAAGCCAAACGATTTACTTCCAGACGTTAAGGTGATGCAGAAGCACTGGAAGAGTATAGAGCATCAAGAAAACATCTACAACAATCAATAAAAAAGGCGAAGAAAAATATGCGACGAAGTTCAAAATGAGCCGTGGGGACTTTCCTACAAAATTATCATGAAAAAAGTTGGAAATCGAAAGCCCATCCCTGGATGAGCTCCTTCAATTGTTGTCTATTCCCAGATAACATTTCCCGCAGAGAAGTTCTTCCTTCGACAACTTCACAAAGACTCGATCTTTTCTCTCTTAAAGAAATAATATATATCAGCGGCGAACTTAAAACAGGAAAAACTCCCGACCCGGATGGAATATACCAAGGCATGGAAGAAACAGAGACATGTTCTGCTTCGAACAGACATTAAACCTTTGGACATTCCATTATCATATAGATCATTTTGAACGCTGGACACTTGCGGCAAATTCCTAGAGAAGCTATTGCTGCTTAGGCTCGAGGCAGAACTAAGAGAAAATGAAAGATTTTTAAACCTACAATTTGGCTTTATAAAAGAAAAATCTACCATAGATGCCACACAAGAGGTAGTTGAAACAGAGAAGATATCATGATATCAGTTATTACCGCACAGAAACACTTCTGTGCGGTAATAACTCTTGATATAAATAAAGCTTTTAACTCAACTGACTGGAACATCATAAGGCGGACAATCAGAGCTCGCAACCTACCAAATTACTTGGTTAAAATGATACACAGCTGGCGGCAAGATAGAATATTACTTTTCGGTACCGAATCCGGAACAGAAGATTACAAAATAACATCAGCGATTCCTAAGGATCCATCTTAGGTCCATTCCTATGGAACATAATCTACGACGGTCTTCTAAATGTGGGCCTTCCTAAAGGCACTAAACTATTGGCATACGCGCTGACATGGCGCTCGTTGTCGACCAACCTGCCCTCCTCTAATAGAAGTAGTGGCTAACGACTGTCTGTCTAAAATTCTCACATGACTTTCCTCCAGAAGGCTGACTCTGGCTGCAGCGAAGACAAAAGCCATTCTTATGACTTGGAGGCGTAGATTTGACTGCGCTAGACTAATGGTGGCTGGACACATTATAGCCATAGAAAAAAGTCTAAAGTACTTCGAAGTTATGTTAGAGAGGAAATTTTCTTTCGAACACATGTTGTCAAGATCACCGATAAAGCATAGAGTACATCAAGCTTAATCTATGAGGTTCAAGCCAGTCAATAAGGAGGTTGATAACTACGGTTGCCTATGCGAAATTGCTGAACATGTCCACTAAGGGTTGCGTCTGCATATCGGTACTTGTGCGGATACCGGCAGAGCCACTAATCCTAGAGGAAAGAAAATACATAAACGATCAGCGCAAATCCCTAACAAGCGAATACAGTAAAAAAGACAAAGTTCACATTAAAAGAGAAGCGAGGAGACTTCTTTTTGCGAAGTGGCAACAGGCATGGCAAAACTGTCCGAAAGGCAGATACACCTTTCGCATCATCACGTGCATTAAAAAATGGATAAACCGAAAACATGTTGAAATGAATTTTAACTTGAAGCAAGTTTTTAGCGGACATGGCAACTTCGGAGCTTATCTGCACCGTTTCCACATAAAAAAGCGCAGTATGTGAAATTTGTTCAAAGGTGGAAGACAGCGTGAAACGAAAAATTCTTAAGTGCGACCGATGCGGAAGTATTAGGTATAACCACAGCGTTCTTACCCTAACTGCCATGGGTATACAAGACGTGATGGATAAAATGATGGAAACACGAGAGAAGTAGACCAGGTACGCAGCCTACATCCACTATGTAATGGCAGAAAAAGCGGCTTACCAGCCAGGTCCTATGGTTCCAGCGTAGGACCACTATTGATAGTGCGCTATCATTACGTCCATCCGCTTTTCGTCATAATACGGAGAAAATTCATCATTTTGAACCCATAACAAAAATGTTTACATAGAGTCCGGTCTCCACCATATTCAGGAAGGCTATGTAAGGATGTAACACAAATTCATCGGTTAAAAAATACACCTTTTATGACCGGAAAACCTTAAATCAGGAGATTGGTATATATGGCAGCTATATATATATACCTACGACGCTGAACACCTGGGTTCGAATTCCGGCGAGACCATCAGAATAATTTTTCAGCGGTGGTTTTCCTCTCCTAATGCTGGAAACATCCGTTCTGACAACATGACCTAGCCAACGCACTCGTTGTTTTTTGTTGCGTGTAACTATGCTATCGTCGTATACAGCTCGTGGTTCATACGTCGCCTATATTCTCCATTAACGCAAACTGACCATATATTTTACGAAGAATCTTTCTCTCAAATACTCCAAGCACTGCCTCATCTGCTTTCACAAGTACCCATGCTTCAGAACCATATAACAGCACGGGCAGTATCAGTGTCTTGTATAGTGCAATCTTCGTCTGTCGAGAGGTGGCCTTGTTTCTAAACTGCTTACTTAGTGCAAAGTAGCATCTGTATGCCAGTATTATTCTTCGCTTAATCTCAAAACTGATATCATTCGTTTCGGTTACGGCGGTGCCGAGGTAGATAAAGTAACTGACTGTCTCAAAGTTTTGGTTCCCAACTTTCTACATTTTCTTTATCTGCTCGGTTGTGCAAGGCTTTTTGGGAGTTGAAACCATCCATTTCGTGTTATCTCCATTTACAGCCAGACCCATTTTCACTGACACTCTTTCAATTCTTTCAAAGGCTGCAGTTACTACTTCCGGTGACCGACCTATGATGTCGATGTCGTCGGCATAGGTGAGTAGCATGTGTTCTCTTGTGATCAGTTTGTTTGTTTGTTTATTGAGTGTAACACCAGCACAACAAGATTATATCTTATATGTTAATGTGCTGATTCGCAATAGAGTATATAAAATAATGATTATTCTTTTTAAAAGGATATTAACTAATCTTAACATTTTAAATTATAGTAGTAAATATTAAGGACATTTAAAGAAAAATAATTCGTAGTTCATTTAAAAAATTTAAATAGCTCATTTTTGAATGAAGTTGCATTGCTTATGCTCTGTATGTTGGGAGGTAGGTTGTTCCAGAGACGCGTACTATGTACAATGTACTGTCGTTCAGAGGTTTGTGTGGCAAATCGTGGTTGAATGAGTTTTAGGCCACGGTTGGATCAGGCGAATTTCAGATGTTTGTGTAGGTATTCAGGTTCTTTTGTGTAGATTACCTTGTGCAGAAGAAGTAGACATCTGACATTCAGTAAGTTTGAAAAAGTTAAGTTAAATATTTGGTATGTAAATTGTGATATACGAGCTTGTCGACTTTTGTTAAACACATATCTTGCAATATCATTGTAAGCAACATTAAGCTTTCTACTGGTGTCTGCATCACAATTCGCAAATATCTCGCATCCATATAACAGTGTGGGAATTAAATAACTTTTTGCAAGTAACATTCGGATGTGAAAAGGAGTTGACAAGCGAACAGTCCATAAATTTCGCAGCATCCCACGTACTTTGCCAACTGTTGCATTAATGTGATTTGTCCACGTTAGGGTTGAATTAAAAGTCAATCCTAAATTTGTGGCTACTTGTACAAGATTCACTACAGAGTTACCAATTTTCACAACGAGATCATCAGTTATTGTCACATTTCTTTTACTTATCAGAATCAGTTTGGTTTTGGATGGATTTAAACATAATGCATTATTAACAGCCCAACAATGTATTAAGTCTAAATCAATATTTATGTTAGACACACAGGTTTGGATATCTTTCAGTTTGCAGTATGTGTAAAGTTGGACATCGTCAGCATACATTTGGATTTTAGATGTTGCAGGCACATCAGGCAGATCATTTATATACATGGAAAATAAAAGAGGGCCAAGGATAGAACCTTGAGGTACTCCTTTAAGGACATTCAGAGAGTTAGACCAACTATTGTTATAAAAAACAGACTGCGATCTTTGCGTCAAATATGATGATATCAGCTTGCAAGACGTCTCGGAGAAATTAAATAATTTCATAAGTTTTAGGACAAGAATATTATGGTTTACAGTGTCAAAGGCCTTACTGTGATCCAAAAGAAGGAGAAAGGATATCATTCCGTTATCCATACTTTGACGAAGGTTTTCAATTACATCAATCAGAACAGTGGTACAACTTCTTTTCTTTCTAAATCCAGATTGCCAGTTAGATAACAAATTTTCAGATTTCAGAAAATGCTCAATTTGGTTAGCCATTATGCGTTCCAGTGCTTTAGACAGGTATGGTAAAATGGCGATGGGACGGTACTCATTTTTTGATTTGCGAATAGGTACAATTTTTGCATGTTTCCATTCAAGCGGAAAAGTGGATTTAGTTAGAACAGTGTTAAATATATATGTTAAATATGGCAGAATCTTTGGCACAATTATTTTAATAAATCGTGGATTTATTTCATCAGTTCCGATCGCATTAGATTTAATGGACAGAATGCTGTGTAGAACCTCAGTTTCATTTACACAGCGAAAGGAAAAAGGATTTTCAACAGCTACCATGCACATATTTTCATATATATTTTCAGTAGGATAGACAGTGTTTATTGAAACAAAATTCTCATTTAGTTCATTTATGTTCATGTTGGGTTCCTGCTGAGTATTGCGTTTTTCTCCAACGCCAATTTTTCGTATCTCATTCCATTTAGAGCGACTATTAACAGCATTCTGAAATTTATTATGAAAATACAATGTCTTTGCCTCAGTTATACACTTTCCAACAGCTCTTCTAGCATTTTTAAAATGTTCATGTAGTTGTGAGGTTCTAAAACGTTTCCAACGTCTATATGAAAAGTTTCTTTCATCAATCAAAGTTTTTATTCGCTGGTTAAACCAAGGTGGTTGTGAATATTTAATTGTTATTGTTTTCTCTGGAACACATCGATTGTATATTGAACAGATATGATTTTGAACAAATGATATTTGTTCATCCACAGAGTCAAAATGATAAATTGAGTCCCACGGTACTTCATCAGTAAGGTGATTCAGTAAATTGTAGTTTATTTTCTTAAAATCGCGGTAGGTAATTCTGTTGTCTTGATAGGTCATGACGTAGTTATATGTTAGAAACAGTAGGTCATGTTTAGAAAAACCAGGTGCAGCAAGTTGGTCATAAAACAAAACATTTGCAACATTGTTAACAAAAAATATATCCAGAAGGCTGGATGAATGACTCGTAAAATGGGTGGGCACAGAAGTGTTAGTTGGTACTAAGCCCAACAGCTCCATCGAACTGGAAAAATGAGATTCAGACAATATATTGCTATTAAAGTCACCAGCTATAGCTATATTGTTGTAAGAAAACGAGATTGTTTCGATACAAGATAGGAGCATGTCATATGGTATATTGTTGTGGGGCCTGTAAACACAGCCAATCAGCATCTTCTCATTTGAATAACAGTTTATTTCTAGAAATAGGTATTCAATGCTGTCACCAGTGTGCCATATCTATTCACATCTGCATCTCGTATAATCTTGTCCACCAGGATATTAAAGAGATCAAACGATAGGCTGTCTCCTTGTCTGAAACCTCGTTTGGTATTAAATGGTTCGGATAGATTCTGTCCTATTCTTACAGAGGAACGCGTGTCAGCAAGTGTCATCCTGCCGAGTCTTATTAATTTTGCTGCGATACCAAACTCACATACGGCAACTTGTATCTTCTGCTGAAAAGAACTACTTCTGACTTGCTCGGATTTATACCTAGACCACTTTCGGTAGCCCCCTTCGCTGTCGCATGTAGAGCATCCTAAAGTATATCTCTTAGAGTGCTGGGAAACTTTCACCTAACCGCAATAGCCACGTCAGGGACCGCAATAGCCACGTCAATATATTATATATTGTTTATTGTAGAGGAGATAGCACACTTCCTTTAGGTGTTCCTCCGCTGACACATCTAGTTAGACCTACACATCCTAAACCTGACGTAATACATCGTTTAGTAAGTAAGTTATTATTAAACTTTCTTACGGTAGCGTTGATGCTTAGGAAGAACCTTCAATTTCGAGAAATGCCACCATTGTATATTCCTTGACAGCGAGAGAACCCTTTATACAGGCGACTAGGTCTTGAAGGGCTGCTTCAGTAGACTTGCCGTTACAATATGCATGCTATTGCCGAGTCAGGCGATATCTGGGGATCTTTGACCTAAGATATTTTCCTGTCAACCTCTTTAGAATCATCAGCATAAAAATACACACTTATGGGACGAATATCTTTCGCCTTCGAGTGGTATGGTTTTTCTCCATTCGGACTCAAAATGACCTTTGTGTCCCTCCATCCATATGTATATATGACATGCTGATACAAGCGGAATATATCTCCCTTTGGCTCAGACACAATTTCTTCAACAACGACCGACGAATGCATACGAATGACAACCTCTTTTAGTGCCAATTTGTTCCCAGGATATGTGTATCAATGATTAGTTCTAGTGTTGCCTCACTGTCCATACATTCTCTGATTTCCGAATACATTCCCAGTAATATGTCTCGAAGATAGGGTCTACCTTAGCCTAGAAAACTCCGATGTATCCTCCACAGAGCTGAGACTCCTCCCAAGACTTGTTCTGAACCTTTCTTAGTCACTCTAGTATTTTCTTAGCTCAGCCTTATAGAAGTCCCAATCGTGGGGTGAGCTTGTGGCTTTCGCCCTGTAAGAGTCTTCTGTGGCTCTTTCATAGACAAACTACTTCTGGGGTTCACCATGGCAGTCGCTGTTTGCCGCTTGGCTTGTCACTAGCACATGCTGACACAAGCAAGTCATTCAGGGCCTTCGTAATTCTCTTGACCAATTTTAACTAAATAGGATAAAAATTGATGCGTCTGGAGACTTAAGAACTCAAAGCTAGGGAGTGTGTTAGGCAGGGCTATATCTACTTATGAATACATCTGGCTCCGATGTGTGTTGGAAGTCACAAAAGTGCTCAAAAAGTCAAGTTCGGGTTATCTTTTATTAGGAATTATCGAAGAAGAATCTGTGTGGATATTGGAGGGTTTAAATGTACTTATCAGACCAAATATTTTTTGAGAATCACTATCAAACAATGATCACCCTAATGAACAAGGTCCTAAATTGACTTTTAGGGTAGAAACGTACTGTCGGCAAAGAATCCTTCTTGAATACGTATAGGGTGATGCCTTTTATGTAACTAAAGGCCTGGTCTGTCGGGAGGGTCTGGCCTTGGAGAACTTCAGGCATAACTCAAGAGCAGGCCGGAGAAGACGGCCCTCCACGGAGTGATGCGAGAAGTTGAGATGTCTCTCCAACTGAAGAAGTTCGTTGAATATTGAGGAGATGGGTCGTCAGTCACCGTCCTGAGCAAAACGGGGATACAGAACTACGGATGCGGTGGGCAGACTGAGGAGACTTTCAGGAGACAGGGACTGGATTGGGGCTATACTACGACACACACAACATTTTAGGCAGAGCTATGTGCCAAACGATAGACGCAAAAGAAATTCTGGGAAGGGATTTACAGTTTTCGAAATTAGTTGTTGTTGCTGTTATGATAGCCACATTTGCATGTGTAGGTAGCAATCCTCGTCAAGCTCCAAATATAAGCAAGTTCTTTCCGGTCCATTGGACCGATCGCCGCGTTAACGTTATGGTCATTGGTTATTTAAGACGCCAATTGATCGCCTTGGCATATCGAGTATCACAGGCACTCAGCCGTTGCCGCCTGGCCTCTCACTGAGACTCTCCACTCAATACCGCTGACTGTCTGCGAATGTAAATGCAGTTACTCCTATACGAAGCACTCCACTATACGTAACCTGTGGACACGCCCGGTAGCTCTCAGCTGGGCTTCTCGTAATGACGATGAGCACCAAACAAATTGGAGCTCAGAGTTTCAACTGATGTGGAGCTTATAATCATCCCATGTCGGATCGAAATCAGTATGTGTATATGGCGGTCCTCAAGCCTCAGGCGGAGTGAATAGACCCCAGTTTCACGACAAAGTGCTAACATGTAATTTCTTGTTATCACACATTTCTCACTTTTTCATTTACTTAATCACCAAGTCAGACTGGCCACTCTCACACACAAATCGATTTAAAACAAGTAAGAGTGTGCTAAGTGCGGCCGGGCCGAATCTTATATACCCTCCACCATGGATCGCATTTGTCGGTATCTCCTTTTAGGCAAACAAAGAATATTGAATAAGAACTGTTATGCTATTGGAGTTATATCAAGTTAAAGTCCGATTCGGATCATAAATGAATGCTGAACATTGTAGAAGTCATTGTATTTATAATATTTCAGTTCATTCGGATAAGAATTACGCTTGTAGGGGCTCAAGAAGCAAAATCGGGAGATAGGTTTATATGGGAGCTGTATGAAGCTATTGATCGATTCAGACCATATTGAACACGTACGTTGAAGGTCATGAGAGAAGCCGTTGTACAAAATTTCTGCCAAATCGTATGAGAATTGCGCCCTCTAGAGGCTCAAGAAGTCAAGACCCAATATCGGTTTATATGGGAGCTATATCAACACATGGACCATTTGGCCCATTTACAATCCCAACCTACCTACACTGATAAAAAGTATTCTTGCAAAATTTCAGTAGGCTAGCTTTACTCCTTCGAAGTTAGGGGGTCTTAGACGCATATTTCCAGGTGTAACAAACAGAATGACGAAATTAGTATACCCCCATCCTATGGTAGAGGGTATAAAAACTCGAAAGTCATCACCATAATATACATATCTTATAGATCAGAGATCGATTTTTGGAGGTATTAAAAACGGAATAACTAAACTAGTATAGTCCCCCGCATTTATAATCCAATTTCACTGAAATTTGACACAGTGACTTATTTGCTTTTCGACATCCATGTTGTATATGGTTCAGATCGACTTATTTTTAGATATAGCTACTAAAAAGACCAATATTTTGTTATACACAATTGAACAATGAGTTGTACTTATTAGTATTTGGTTCAAATCGGAACATATTTGGGTATAACTGCTATGGGACATAAGGTATGCAATTTTAACCGGATTTTTATGAAAGGTGGTTTACATATGTACCCGAGGTAGTGGGTATCAAAAGTAACGCCTTTTTACTTGTTAACTTTGTTCATGTCCTTGGATATTTAGTTCAATTGCATTTACTTCAGTCATATTGAAAAGTATACGATACAACTCTCTATGGAGTGGCCCACATGTATATATTTTTTTAAGAATGCAACAGTTTGGAAAGGAAAGCGAAACTCCAGCTAGCTAGAAAAGCAACATCATCGGCACCAAGGCTAACGAAATGATGTTAGATAAAAGGGGGTGCCCATGGGGTTGGCACCAGATACTAAGCCACTAAGTACACAAAACGGTGCGATGGGTGGAAAAGAGACCCCATCCTAAGCAGCACCGGTAAACTGCAATAAATACGATTAACATCAATTTCAGTCGATTGCTTGCCAGGATGAGGGTGTTGTTGTTGTTGATGTTAATGCTTAAGTCGGTGGTGGTGCTCGTGCTGATGTTGTAGACGAAAAACCTTATCACGTCTTGTAATTGAATGGCTGTCATATTAGAAAGCGATAAAAGTGGGAAGCAGAAGCATAAAGAAGCAATGGAAGAAAAGCAGTTGGCTAGGTTGCTGCATGCAGATCTACGTGTATATCGAAATGGATTTAATCCTTGTACAAACAAATTAGTTCATTCAAATACAAACATTACTTTGTATGATAATTCCAATGTGAAAACGAATGCAAAATGAAATCAGATTGAGAAGAACGTAAGTTCTTGGTCAATGTCATAATACCGTTTGCCAAAATGCAAATATGGGATAGACAAACAATGCTGCAATATGATTAGACAGCGATTGGGTATTACATGAGGCTACGCATTATGGCCTTCAGACCAACTAGACGAAAAAAGCGATTTGCTTTAGATTTAAGGGCAATAATAGTTTTTAAATTTTTTTTATTAGTTTCATTGTCATCTAAAGGATGTATAAGCAGACCACCATTGTCATAAACACAAAACTATTTGGTTAGGTTTATATCTATAGATCGGTTTATTGACCAATTTTTATCATTCGAATAAGCGTAGAAAATCCTCAAGGGATGGATCAACAGAACAAAGGAGCCACTCGAATGGTGGAAAGCTGTAAATTGGAGGATTCGTACTAGGGAATTCGAGAAGCTCAAAAGAGAACATTCCACGCCGCAGAATGGATAGAAAGGAAAACTAAATATTCTGCTTATTGAGGTCATATTCCAAACTGTGTGTCCAACGTTGCTTGCAGACTTAAGAGAGCTCGCCACGAAGAAGCCGTCCTCCTTCACCATGCCGGTCGCAGTTCCATGTGGCTGTTTAAGATGCAGATGGTAGACTGAGAAAGCGCTCAAACTACCTTGCACCGAAACCGATTTGGAATAAGATATTCATAACTCGTTTTTCCAAAGGGGAAAAAGATACAAGTCGGGCGCCGACTTTATAATACCCTACACCCACCTTATAAGAACAAGGTGGGAGCTATATCTAATTTAGGAGAATTGGTTAACAAATGAGCACTTTATTGCAATATTTCTCAAAATCTGACGAAAATATATATGTTTCATGTTTTGTTTCACTGTCAAACAACCTGAGTTTGCTCTATAATTTAACCTTGAATCGTCTTAAAAACGAGCAACGCTTGCAAATTATAGAATTTTATGAAAATGCGCGTTCGATCAGTTTTGGCTCAATGGGTACATAAATAAGCAGTTTTGGCTCAATGGGTACATAAATAAGCAGAATTGTCGATTTTGGAGTAAAGATTAGTCATTGCAAGAGCTACCAATGCATCCACAACAAGTCACCGTTTGGTGCGGTTTATAGGCTGGTGGCATCATTGGACCGTACTTCTTCAAAAATGCAAGAGCTTGACTTGCATGACATGTGGTTTCAACAGAACGCGTAACAATGGACTTATTAAGAGGCGAGTTAGGTGAACATTTTATTTCACCTTCGGCATCGGTCAATTGGCCCCATAGATCATACGATTTAACGTCTTTGGAATATTTTTTGTGGGGCTATGTTGAAGCTCAATTGACGCATTGGAAGACAACATTGAAACATTTATTTGTGAGATACCGACCGAAATGTTGGAAAGAGCATGCCAAAATTGGACTAAGCGGATGGACCATTTGAGGCGCAGTCACGGTCAACATTATCATGAAATAATCTTTAAACATGAAATTATGTGGACCGTACTATTGATTCAAAAAAAGATTTCATGCAATTTTCTGAATTTTATGTGTTTTTTTTTTAACTATTCTATAACTCTTAAAAAATCGTCCTTTATAACCCCATTCTGTCGAGGGTATAAAATACAGGTCATATTCGCAGGGTTTTTAATCTCTTTTAAAGAGTCTGGTCGAATGCAACTGAAAGGCGGCAATACAGCATGTTTCACCTGTATATCTCATCTCCATCCTACCCAGCAAAAAGTCATATTACCGGGTAAGTCAGTGGATAACTCGAAACAAGATTCTGTAACCACTTACTAATAATACTTAAACATGGGCACGACCTTCAAGGAAAGATAATCAGAGTAAACATACCACCAGATAACAAATAATGAATTCTTCGTACAAATGCCGATGTGCTATAAATAATGACATACCTCTAAACTTACCGAAGTGCGGAAAATAATAGCTTCGATTTAATAATACTTATTGCTTAAAAATTAAAAAGCAATGTAGAAGATATAGGCAGTTTAATAAATTAATAATATTAAATAAAAAATATCAAAAATTAATCCCAAAATCCTAAAAAGAATGAAAACAAGTAAAAGTGTGGTAAGTTCGGACTGGTCGAATCTTATATACCTTCCACCATGGATCGCATTTGTCAAGCTCTTTGAATGACTTTTTCAAATAGAACAAGTAAGAGCGTGCCAAGTTCGGCCGGGCCGAATCTTATATACCCTCCACCATAGATCGCATTTGTCGAGTTCTATGCACGGTATCTCTTTTTAGACAAACATAAAATATGAACTGTTATGCTATTGGAGCTATATCAAGTTTAAGTCCAATTCGGACCATAAATAAATGCTGAACATTGTAGAAGTCATTGTGTAATATTTCAGTTCATTCGGATAAGAATTGCGCCTTGTAGGGGCTCAAGAAGCAAAATCAGGAGATAGGTTTATATGGGAGCTGCATCAAGCTATTGATCGATTCAAATCATATTAGACACGTATGTTGAAGGTCATGAGTGAAGCCGTTGTACAAAATTTCTGCCAAATCGGACGAAAATTGCGTCCTCTAGAGGCTCAAGAAGTCAAGTTCCCAGATCGGTTTATATGGCAGCTATATCAGGTTCTATACCGATTTACGCCATACTTAGCACAGTTATTGGAAGTCATAACAAAACACCTCAGCCAAATCGGATATGAATTTCGCGCTCTATTAGCTCCAGAAGTCAAGATCCAAGATCGGTTTATATGGCAGCTATACCAGATTATGAACCGATTTGAATCATACTTACCACAGTTGTGGAAAGCGATACTTGTTAGAGTTAAATTTATACTGAACACAATTTGTACTTTGTCTAAATATTTTTATATTCACATGTATGCATTGAATTATTATTGGTAGACATTTGTACAATACAGAAATAATTTTTTCAGTTGTCTAATAATAAAAGCTTCGTTGAAGATTGTTTTGTAAATTGCTCTAACGCGTACTCTAATAGGTTATTGGGCCACCATGGATTTAGTTAAGACGTCGTTTACGAAGCTTAACGCGGATAATTATCATCTTTGGAAGTATAAGATGGAATTGATTTTACGAAGGGAAGGAGCTTGGAAGTGTGTTGTGGAATCTGCTCCAGACGTACCAGATGAGTCATGGATGAAAAATAATGAAAATGCTTTGATTTTGATTGGATTATCTGTGGAGGACAATCAGCTCTTACTTATCAGGAAAGCTAAATCTGCAAAAGAATCTTGGAATATCCTGAAGGCACATCATGAAAAGAACACTCTTGGAAGTAGTGTACAAATAATGCGTAAGATATGTGGAATGAAATTTAGTATGGAGAATACCATGGCTGATCACATCGCGAATATGAAAATTCTCTTTGAAAAGCTGGAAGCGGTTGGCGAGACATTTTCTGAACGATGGGTAATTGCTATGTTACTAAGCAGTTTACCACCTTCATATGACACGTTGGTGACGGCATTGGAAGCTCGAAAAATAGAAGAGTTAACGGTACACGTTGTCGAAAACAATTTGCTGGAAGAATATCAACGTCAATCAAAGAACGTCGAACCAAATTCCGTGATGAAAACATTCAAAATTCCTCAAGTCAAATCAAGTCAGGATGATGCTAATGGAAAGCGGTGTCACTTTTGCAAAATAAAGGGTCATCTCAAGAAGAACTGTTGGAAATTCAAAAAGGAAAGAAACATCAATGAATCCAAACAGCAAGCTAATAACGTTGAGAATAAAGAAAATTATATTTTTTCTTCTGCTGGTGACAAATCGCATTGGATTGTAGATTCTGGGGCTACTTGCCACATTAGCACAAGTCGGGAGGATTTTATCACGTTTGATGGCAGTGTATGTGAATCTGTTTCAGTTGCCAATGGGACTGCCGTAGTGGCTAGTGGTAAAGGATCTTGTAAATTGGTAATGTATAATTTTAAAAATGTCAAGTCAGAAGTTACCATGGAAGATGTTTTGTACATACCGTCATTTCACGGGAATTTGATATCTATCTCAAGAATTACGAGAAACGGTTTTAAGGTTGAATTTCAAAATAAGCAGTGTAAAATTAAATCTGCAAATGGCAAAGAAATTGGTGTCGCAGATATGCATAATGGATTGTTTTGTCTCAGACAAAGGACTAACCAGGCAATGTTAGCCAAATGTAGTTCTCGAAACTGCATACATTATTGGCATAAGGTTTTCGGACATAGAAGCGTCAATGCTGTAAAGGAGATGCAAACAAATAAAGCAATGAGTGATTTTAAAATTGTTGATTGTGGTATAACGCAAACGTGCGAGGTATGTGTCTGTTGTAAGATGACGAAAACGCCATTTCACAAAGTTTCAGAAACACAATCGAACGCAGTTATGGATTTAGTTCACTCGGATGTTTGCGGGCCTATGCAAACTGAAACTCCTGGAAAAAAGAAGTACTTTGTCACGTTTATTGACGATTTTAGTCGTTATACAATAGTTTATCTTTTAAATAACAAAGCTGAGGTTTACGAGAAGATTCAAAACTATATGGAAATGGTGAAAAATAAATTCGGCAAATACCCTAATATCCTCAGATCAGATAATGGAGGGGAGTATGTATCGAAACACGTCCAAAGTTATCTGGAATCAAAAGGTGTTCAATACCAATATACTGTTCCTTACTCACCCCAGCAAAATGGAGTATCAGAACGTAAAAACCGAAGTTTGGTCGAAATGGGAAGATGTTTGCTAAAGGAAGCAAGTATTGGAAATAAATATTGGGGAGAAGCAATTATGACCGCGAATTATTTGCAAAATCGGTTGGTAAGCAAGACAATTGTATCAACACCATTTGAACTATGGGAAAAGAAAAAGCCATCTATTGAACATTTGCACATATTTGGGTCGAAAGCTCATGTTCTTACTCCTGAGGTAAAACGGAAAAAGTGGGATAGTAAGACCAAGATATTGACTTTCGTTGGATATGATGAGCATTCAAAGGGTTACAGATTGGCTGATCTTAGAACAAATAAGGTCGTAATTAGCAGAGATGTTAAATTCATAGATGTTGATTTACATGAAACCGGAAAAGAATCTAAAGAGACCGATCATAGTGAAATATCTATTGAAAAAATTAATAATCAACGTACTTCAAATGACTTCATTCAAGTTATATCAGATCAAATTTCATCTGATGGGGAATCTTTTTATAGCCTGGAAGAACATAATGCAGTTGATTCTGAAGAATTAGTTACATCTACAATGAACACGATGATCTCAAGCGATAACTCAGTTCCATGCGAAGTTTTTGAAAGAGATAAAAATTCACTTAGATGTTCAAACCGCATTACTAAGGGAAAACCACCAGAGAGGTTGACGTATATAAGCTCTAATGTTTCGAGCATTGCTGAACCAAAGACGTATAAGGAAGCGATTTCATCGGTACATCGCAACGAATGGATTCAAGCTATGAATGAGGAGATGTCATCTTTAAAGGCAAATAAGACTTGGGATATTGTTGACAAACCTGACAATGCAAATATTGTGGGATGCAAATGGACTTTCAAAATTAAACGAGATGTTACTGGAAAAATACAACGTTTCAAAGCCCGCCTAGTAGCTCAAGGTTTTAGTCAAAAATTTGGTTTTGATTATGACGAAGTATTTGCTCCTGTTGTTCGACAAGCTACGCTTCGAACATTATTGTCTGTCGCTGGTGTAAATGGTATGTCAGTTGTTCATTTTGATGTAAAGTCAGCTTTTCTCAACGGTGAGCTTGAAGAAGTTATATATATGAAACAGCCACCAGGGTTTGAGGAAGGGAATAATAATTTTGTCTGTAAACTTCGAAAAAGTTTGTATGGATTGAAGCAAGCTGCGAATGTCTGGAATAAAACACTTCATGAGGTCCTAGTGTCTGGCGGCTTCAAGCAAAGTAATGCAGATCGATGTTTATACACAAAATACACCAACGAGGAAGGGTTAGTATATATATTAATCTACGTTGATGATATTTTGGTTGCAAGCAAAAACCAAAACAACATCTGTGAAGTGGAGAAGTCACTGAAAGAAAAATTTGACATAACCAATCTTGGCAAAGTACATCATTATCTTGGTTTGGAAGTTACGCAGGATAAAGAATCTAATTACTGCGTTAGCCAAAAACTCTTTATTGAAAACTTATTGCAAGAATTTGGAATGCAGGATTCAAAAATTTCAAAATATCCACTTGATCCTGGGTATGGTAAAAGTTCATCCGAACTCTTACTAAATAACAATAAATATCAACAACTTATTGGCTCACTGCTGTACATCAGTGTAAATTCAAGACCTGATATAGCAGCAAGTGTTTCAATTTTGGCGCAAAAAGTCAGTTGTCCAACTCAAGAAGATTGGAATGAATTAAAGCGTGTATTAAAATACTTGAAAGGCACAGTTAATCACACCTTACACCTTAGTAATAAATGCGTTGCAAATAAAAATGTTCTTATTGGTTTTGCCGACGCAAATTGGGCCGAGGATAGAATCGACCGAAAATCTAATTCTGGATTTATTTTCAAAATTAACGGTGGTTCAATTAACTGGTCATGTAGAAAGCAAACTTGTGTATCTCTCTCATCAACTGAGGCAGAGTTTGTATCTCTATCGGAAGCATGCAAAGAAGCAATTTGGCTACGATCACTTTTAAGCGATATGATGCTTAAACAATGTCAACCGACAACAATTTTTGAGGATAATCAAAGTGTTTTGCGTATGATAAAAGATGAGAAACTTAGCAATAGGACAAAGCACATTGATACCAAAATCTATTTTGTCAAGGACTATGTAAAGAAAAATCAAATCGTTTGTACGTATTGTCCAACAGAAACAATGATTGCTGATATGATGACCAAACCACTTTCAACTATCAAACTAACAAAATTCCGAGAGGAGGCTGGAGTTCAAATTGAGGAAGGGTGTTAGAGTTAAATTTATACTGAACACAATTTGTACTTTGTCTAAATATTTTTATATTCACATGTATGCATTGAATTATTATTGGTAGACATTTGTACAATACAGAAATAATTTTTTCAGTTGTCTAATAATAAAAGCTTCGTTGAAGATTGTTTTGTAAATTGCTCTAACGCGTACTCTAATAATACTAAGTGCAAAATTTCAGTTAAATCGGATAATAATTGCGCCCTCTAGAGGCTCAAGAAATCAAGACCCAAGATCGGTTTATATGGCAGCTATATCAAAACATGGACCGATTTGGCCCATTTACAATACCAACCGACCTACACTAATAAAAAGTATTTGCGCAAAATTTTAAGCGGCTAGCTTTACTCCTTCGAAAGTTAGCGTGATTTCGACAGACAGACGGATGGACGGACATGGCTAGATCGACTTAAAATGACATGACAATCAAGAATACATATATCTTATAGGGTCTTAGATGCATATTTCGGGGTGTTACAAACAGAATGACGAAATTAGTATAACCCCATCCTATGGTGGAGGGTATAAAAACACCATTCACAGAAAAACACCATCCCCAAAATTACAGGCAAATCGAGTAATAATTGCGCCCTCCAGAGACTGAAAAAGTCAAACTGGGAAGTCGTTTTATATGGCAGCTATATCATGTTATATTACGATTTAGACCATACTTGGAACAGTGGTTGGAAGTCATACCAAAATGACATATGCAAAATTCCAACCCTGTTGGATAATCGGAAGATAGGTTTATATGAAGGCTATATCAGGATATGAACTGATTTAAACCATACTTGACACAGTTGTTGGAAATCAAAATGACACTTCATGCAAATTTTCCGCCAAATCGGATAAAAATTGCGAACTCTAGAAGCTGAAAAAGTCTAGACCCAAGATCGGTTTATATGGCAGCTATATCAGGTTATCAACCCATTTCAACCATACTAAGCACAGTTGTTGAAAGTCATAACGAAACACGTCTTGCGAAATTTCAGCCAAATCCGATAGGAATTACGCCCTCTAGAGGCACAAGAAGTCTAATCGGGAGATCGGTTTATATGGTGACTATATAAGGTTATAGACTGCTTTAGACTATACTTGTTACAGTTGTTGGGAGTCATTCTAAAACACTTCATGCAAAATTTCGGCCAAAATCGCCAAATCGGATAAGAACTGCGCCCTCTAGAAGTCAAGACCCAAGGTCGTTTTATATAGCAGATATCAGGTTATCAACCGATTGCGTCCTCTAGAAGCTCAAGAAGTTAAGACCCAAGATCGGTTTATATGGCAGCTATATCAAAACATGAACCGATTTGGCCCATTTCCAATCACAACCGACCTACACTAATAAGAAGTATTTGTGCAAAATTTTAAGCGGCTAGCTTTACTCCTTCGATAGATAGCGTGCTTTCGACAGACGGACGGACCAGACGGATGGACGGACAGACAGACGGACGGATAGGCAGACGGACGGATATGGCTAAATCGACTTAAGTTGTCATGACGATCAAGAATATATATACTTTATACATTTCAGGTAACCCATTTTTAGGCATTCCAACGAGTAACAAGAATTTGCTTACTGGTATGCTAGTGTGTAAGGACATTTGCTTACCTAGTTTTTGCTGGGTATTCTACATATTATCATACGTATGGAGGGCACTGCAAATGGAATGGCTTCCCCCATCTATTTTCTAGTTTTTCAAGTGTTTTGCTGGATAACGGTCATGTAATTTGTTCCAAATGTTTTCAATTTAAATTCAAAGAGCCTAACATTACTCCTTCGGAAGATAGCATGCTTTCGACAGACGGACGGTCTGACGGACGGACGGATGGACATACGGACGTATATGGCTAGATCGACTTAAAATGTCATGACGATCAAGAATATATATACTTTATGGGGTCTTAGATGCATATTTCGAGGTGTTACAAACTGAATGACGAGGGTACAAAAATTATTGATTTCTTGAGAATTTTCTAACTACTTTAAGATTTAACAGAATTATTTTCGTTTTCAAATTTTCTTTTGGATTATTGCATAAATTTTGGATATTATTTAACCTCTTATTGTCAATAAGTAATTATTTAACTCATTACAGGTAACCCATTATTAGGCATTCCAACGAGTAACAAGAATTTGCTTACTGGTATGGTAGTATGTAATGACATTCGCTTACCTAGTTTTTGCTGGGTATACTAAATATTATCATACGTATTGAGGGCATTGCAAATGGAATGGTTTCCCCGATCTTTTTTCTAGTTTTTCAAGTGTTTTGCTGGATAATGGTCATTTAATTTGTTCCAAATGTTTTCAATTAATTTTTAACCAATTTTTGAAATTAATTCAATGGTTGCAACTTAAAAAGATTTTTGCCTCTAGGTTAATAAATGCTTGTAAAAGCGATTTTTTTTTTTCAAATAAAACAACAAATACTCCTCACACAGTTAGGTATGAATGTAGATATGTATTTATAATATATTCATTGACAATAAAATGATGATGTTATGCAACAATAAATAAATTAGCATACAATAGTTGATAATGCTATTATTTTGTGATAATTATAATTGCATTATTATACGGCCACACATGCAGACACACACATTTAATTTGAATTTATATGTTATAGTTATAGCCTAAACAGATGCAAACTACTATTGACACTAAATATGTGTTCAAATACAAAATTTCCAAAAAAAATGCTGTTATTCCTTTTTTTGTGCTTTAACTTATTTACAAGCCAGAGCAATAAATGTATGGTAGTAGTATTTTGTCATACAAACATATGAATTGCATATTCAACTAAGTTTTTAGAGAAAAATGAGTTAGGGCAAGATTTCCAAGTGCTTTAAGTAACATCCTTTAATAATGCCTGAGTAAAATAGTTTTGGAGCAAATCCACAGAAAAGTGTCCGTTTAGTATAAACGCCCAATTTCTGAGCGTTTTGCTGAACAGGATATTTACCTTCAAATTCAACATTAAACCAGTAAGGAAAGGCAAAAGTCGGCCGGAGCCGACTATATAATAACCTACACCACCTGATATACGTAGTATTTTTATATGTAGAACTTATCTCGAAATCTAGTCAGACTTTAATTTGGATACCTATTGAAGTATTAAATAGAACCTAGTAGGATTTTCCTACGATAGGACTACAAATTTGGATTTTCACATACTTAAAAGGCCATATCGGATAAAATATTATTATATGGGAGTTATATCGAAACCTGTGCCAATTTTGACACATACTGGGACGTCAAATAGAACATCGCACGCCCTTTATCATGGAGATGTGACCAAAATAGTGTTTACTGACTTTAAAGTCCATATCGAATAATAGATATATATGGGAGCTATGTCTTAATCTAGACCGGTTAATTTTTGCTCACGTATTGGAACGTCAAATAAAATGTCTCATGCAAAATCGGACGAAAATTGTGGTTTCTACACGAAATTTTGCACACGTGTTAAGACGTCAAATAGAACACCTGGTACTACAACTTGTTAAGATCGGACTAAAATAGTGGCTTCTTCAGGCTTAAAGGAGCATATCGGACAAAAGATATATATGGGAGCTATATCTTAATCAAGACCGATTAATATGAAATTTTGCACTCGCATTAGGACTTTAAATTAAACAGCTCACGCTAAATTTTGTAGAAATCGGGCCAAAATTGTGCCTACTACATTTGAATCTGAACCGATTTTTATACAATTTTGCACACATATGAAGACGCACAGTGGGCCAAATGGCAAAAAAATTGGAAATAAGTCTACAACTTTTTATCTGTTGATTTTAGCCATACAAAATGTTCTAGACATTTGTAGAGGAGGACATAGGCTTTCAGAAAAGTGCTGTTGTTGGTCCATATCTTTAATACAGGGTGAGCTACAGGGTGTCAAAGTTGACCACTTTTGACTTCTCCAAGCTTCTGGGGGCCATAACTTTTGATCTACTCAACCGATTTACATGATTTAGGACTCTAGAGAAAGAGCTTGACAAGATCTAAAAAACTTATGCATAAAGTACCATGCCATCGTGTACTGTTAAGGAGTTATGAATTGTTTAATTTTAAAATATGAAAATTTGGCCTTGGTTTTTTTCAGTGTTTTTTAAATAACTCCGTCAATTTTAAAGCTATAAACTTCATACTTCACACAAATTATGCCAGCATATGTGTGCATAAAATACAAAAGGAATCACGTGAATATCTTTGGCGGTTTAAAAATGGCATCGTTTTCAATATGAAAAATATTTTTTTTGTCAAAAAATTGCAAAATTTTTCAAAAAAGATACTCCCATTTCCTTTAAGTTTTCGCAAACTTTGGCCGTCAAAGCATTATCATTTCTTTCCATTTTCACAAAGTCGAGGTATTAAGAAAAGTTTTAAGTGCTAATTTGGCTAATTTCGATATCAAACAACACCGTTATCTTAAGACCAAAATGGCCAATTTTTTTACTAAACTTCAAAAGTTTCTCACTGGAAAAAAAGTTCCACGGGGATTTTTTCGCTTTTTTTGAACTTAAATGAAAGCTTAAAATGTTCCCAACATTTTAAGGTATGTCTCGCCATATCCTAGCCATAAATGAGATCGTAGCGATCAAAATACTGAAAAAAGTCAATTTTCAAGTAGTGCTATATTCATTGCTAAAAAACAAGTATTACGTCACATTTTATTGCAAAGATGTTAAATAAACTTTTATTTGGTAACACTTCTTCTACAAAACACAAAAAGAATCATGGAAATATCTCTATTCTATTCCATTTTATGGAACCGGCAATAAAAAAGTAAATTTTTCAAAAAAGTCGAATTTCCCAAATTTTGTTTTTGTTGTCCTAATTGCACATGACACACTATAGCCATATTTACGCAACATACCTTATCGTAAAGGAAATTTTCATACCTTTCCAACAATGTATAAAACATTTCTCAACTCGGATTCTATCTACTCTAAAATTCATTTACACTTCATTAAACTCTATATAAAAATGTCTATTTGTGAAATGGAACCTTATATGGGGCCTACACTAAAACATTGATAGATTTGCCCAGGGTTTACAATACAAATGTGTTAGAATAAAAAAAGGTCTCCTGCCAAAGTTTAAAAAAATTGGAATAAAAATATGTGTTTTATAGCGAAAACACTTCGCATCGGCGTGCGTTTATATGTATATTAGCTACTCCCAAAATAAAAAAGCATTTTAGTTTTGTATTATTTGATTTTATTCTCTACCAAATAATCTAAGGTATCAAAATTTAAAAGCTCTTTAATTTGAATGGCATCGGGATCGTCCTTATCTATATCGTCACATATTTTTGGTAGCCATTTAGTTCTGATGCTGTATAGTACCGGATCAGACGATAACAATAAATATTGAAGTAAATCATAATTTTGGTTAAATTTGGTGCTCTTTCGGGTATTGAAAAGCCGGAACTGTTTAACATCTCTATTACGGGATTCCTGAGCTTCTTCTGTAAGTTCTCCTAACGGAAGTATGTTGTATTCCACAATTTCCTTGCCATGATGTAAGACTTTATGTACTGTCGGTGTTAAAGCTTTCCACGAATATAAATCAGATAAAATGTTTTTTGTGTCATTACTATAAGCTTCAAATTTGGTTGAATTTATCATCTTTTTGCTATTGATTACAGCCAAAATCACTTTGAATCGTCTTAGCAAGTGTTCATCAAGACCGGTTATTTTAGATGTCGATACGGGGTCCTCAAAAAACCGCCTTGCCGAGTTGCCATCATTTGTGCTTCCGTATCCGTAAAGAGGTTTATCTATTATAAGTCCCTTTTGTTTAAACTCCAACTGGATTCGATTCTTCTCTTCCTGCCTCATTTTGTGAAGATCTTGGTTGTTTCTAGCAGAGACATCGCGGTTTCCAGGGCTAGTCCGATATTTAAGGTCATACGATAAATGCAAACAATACTCCATGAATCGAATTCTACAGTGCAGGGGCGAAATACCGAAATTGAGCGCATTTTCGTTTACTAAATTTTCATCAGACTTGTCCTCGAATTGCCCATTCTTCTTGCCACAAATATTGCATCTCCAATTGGACATAACGCCAGTTAATGCGTTTGCCACCTTTCCATCGATCATAGTGAGTTGTAGTTGAAACGAAACTTTTATATTTCTTCCCAATTGGTTTATAACAATCATGGGTAATGCAGCAATTTCTTCCTTTATTTCGTTCACCAAAGATCGTGTTGTGTTCCGGTCTTCCTTTGTATACTCAAACCGAATTGGGCGACATAAATATTTTGACCCAGGTGTTCTATTTATCCATATATCTTGAAATGCATTTTCTTTCGATGATGAAGATTGGTCCTTGTACAATCTCATTCTCAATGGTACTAATGATGCCATGAAAATTGATGCGAAGTTGGTATCTATTTCTGTTTGTTGCTTATATTCGGAAAATCCAGATGATCCATCACAACCCCATTTGCTGATCAAAACCACTTCGGAATTATTACATGTGTTCAACTGTTCTTCAGTAAAATTAGAAATAATTCTAACAGCTGTATTTTCAACAAGATCAGCAAGTTTCACTCTTGCTTTTAATTCGTCCACGTATATATTTGATGGCACCATTTTCGTCCTGGTGTTGTACAATTTATGTTTTGAGGGTAAACAACCCCATCCTTTTTCACGAAGAGCCTTCCTCATTGTTGAGTATTTGTTTCTTGAGAGGCCTAGGTTCAAAATCAGGGCCAGTGCATCTTCCTCCGTGAATTCTGTAGTCGATTTTGGAGTTGGAATACTTTCTACCATTCTCTTTACCCTTTTCGGAGATGCTAATGGTAAAACATCGACAATTCGTCCAACATTTTTTGGTTGTGTTTTTAACAATGCTGTTTTGAACGTATCTTTTATTAAATTTGGCGGATGTGCCGCCAATAGTTCCTCTTGTTTTTTCTTTTTGGTTTTCTCCGTAACTTCGTCGTATGCTTTGCTAGGCCGGCCGGGAATCAGCGGTTTAATTTCAATAAGTAGATCCGATTTCAGCCACTTCTCATACATTTTGAAAAACTTGATTTTTGCGAATGAACATTCTGGCAACCTTCTCTCAAATGATTTGTAGAATTTTTCAAGTTTGTCTAAAGCGTCTTTATTTAGCCTTATTCCATATATGTGGTCCAAAGTGTAAACAAGTTCCTTAAATGACTCCGTGTATGATTTGGAATCATTTTTGATGTCCCATACAATTTTCGAAAGAGTGGAATACTTCAGTATGACTTCCATAACTTATAAATGTCCTTTACGCCTCTACAAAATATAATGAAGAAAATTTGGATTTTGTTCAAATATTTATGCAATATATTCACAATTAATGACCCATTTCAGGTATCAGACGCAATCGTAAAAAGGGGTCCAAAGTGCCTCTTTTTACTTACTCTTCTATAATTATTTACCTGGACTCGAATTTGGTTAAAAAAAATGACAATGAATTTTTTATGGGTAGGTTTTTTCACATTCATTGATACGGTGGATTTCCTGGGAATTCGACATAGCGAAACAGGTAACATTTGTCTGCATCAAATCTTAACACAAATATATATATATATGCAGGTATATTTCTAGGTTACTTTTTATTCAAAAATCATCAGCTTACATTAAAAATAGATGTAGGTACTATACAAACGCACGCCGATGCGAAGTGTTTTCGCTCTAAAACACATATTTTTATTCCAATTTTTTTAAACTTTGGCAGGAGACCTTTTTTTATTCTAACACATTTGTATTGTAAACCCTGGGCAAATCTATCAATGTTTTAGTGTAGGCCCCATATAAGGTTCCATTTCACAAATAGACATTTTTATATAGAGTTTAATGAAGTGTAAATGAATTTTAGAGTAGATAGAATCCGAGTTGAGAAATGTTTTATACATCGTTGGAAAGGTATGAAAATTTCCTTTACGATAAGGTATGTTGCGTAAATATGGCTATAGTGTGTCATGTGCAATTAGGACAACAAAAACAAAATTTGGGAAATTCGACTTTTTTGAAAAATTTACTTTTTTATTGCCGGTTCCATAAAATGGAATAGAATAGAGATATTTCCATGATTCTTTTTGTGTTTTGTAGAAGAAGTGTTACCAAATAAAAGTTTATTTAACATCTTTGCAATAAAATGTGACGTAATACTTGTTTTTTAGCAATGAATATAGCACTACTTGAAAATTGACTTTTTTCAGTATTTTGATCGCTACGATCTCATTTATGGCTAGGATATGGCGAGACATACCTTAAAATGTTGGGAACATTTTAAGCTTTCATTTAAGTTCAAAAAAAGCGAAAAAATCCCCGTGGAACTTTTTTTCCAGTGAGAAACTTTTGAAGTTTAGTAAAAAAATTGGCCATTTTGGTCTTAAGATAACGGTGTTGTTTGATATCGAAATTAGCCAAATTAGCACTTAAAACTTTTCTTAATACCTCGACTTTGTGAAAATGGAAAGAAATGATAATGCTTTGATGGCCAAAGTTTGCGAAAACTTAAAGGAAATGGGAGTATCTTTTTTGAAAAATTTTGCAATTTTTTGACAAAAAAAATATTTTTCATATTGAAAACGATGCCATTTTTAAACCGCCAAAGATATTCACGTGATTCCTTTTGTATTTTATGCACACATATGCTGGCATAATTTGTGTGAAGTATGAAGTTTATAGCTTTAAAATTGACGGAGTTATTTAAAAAACACTGAAAAAAACCAAGGCCAAATTTTCATATTTTAAAATTAAACAATTCATAACTCCTTAACAGTACACGATGGCATGGTACTTTATGCATAAGTTTTTTAGATCTTGTCAAGCTCTTTCTCTAGAGTCCTAAATCATGTAAATCGGTTGAGTAGATCAAAAGTTATGGCCCCCAGAAGCTTGGAGAAGTCAAAAGTGGTCAACTTTGACACCCTGTAGCTCACCCTGTATTAAAGATATGGACCAACAACAGCACTTTTCTGAAAGCCTATGTCCTCCTCTACAAATGTCTAGAACATTTTGTATGGCTAAAATCAACAGATAAAAAGTTGTAGACTTATTTCCAATTTTTTTGCCATTTGGCCCACTGTGAGACGTCAAATAAAACACCCCGTGCCAAATTTGGTAAAAATCGCACAAAAATTGTGGCTGCTACAGCCTTAAATCTCCATATAGTATAAAAGATATATATGGGTTAGCACATCTAAATTTGAACCGATATTTATGAAATTTTGCAGCCGCATTGAAACTTCAAAGAAAACACATCGGACCAATATTGTGGCTTCTACAGCCTAACAAATCCATATCGGAGAAAAAAAATTGTGGCTTCTACAGCCTTTAAAGGCCATATAGGATGAAAGATATATATGGGAGCTATATCTAAACTCGAACCGATTTGGTTCAAAATATCAATCAAATTTGGTTCAATAGCGTTCGTCCTTGGGCCACAAAAGATACTTATGCAAAATTTCATGACAATCGGACAATAAATGCCACCTGTAACTTGATCGCAAGAATACATGGACAGACAGACGGAGAGGCGGACATAGCTAAAGCGAATCCGGAAGTGATTCTAAACCGATCGGTATACTTATCAATGGGTCTAGCTCTTGTCCTTCTAAGCGTTGCAAACAAATGCACAAAGTTATAATACTCTGTACCACAGTGTTGGTGTAGGGTATAAACAAGTTAAAGCGTGTTAAGTTCAGCCGGGGAATCTTATACACCCTCCGCCATGGATCGCATTTGTCGAGTTCTTTCCCGGTATCTCTTTTAAAATAAATAAAGTATAAAAGGAATGAATTGCTTTGCTAATTGAATTGAATGTTGGAGACCACAGTAGAAGTATATGCATAATTTCAGCCATCGAATCGAATAAGAATCGAATCGAATAAGAATTGGGCCTTCTAGGGGCTCAAGAAGTAAAATAGGGAAATCGGTTTATAGGGCAGCTGTATCAGGTCGTTCGGCTTCAATTCTTGCTCCAGCTGTTTTTTGAAAGGCTTCACACCTAAATCCTTCCGCAAATTTTCCACATTGTTGCGTAACAGAGGCCCAATTGTTGCGAACGGCGACGAATCGATAATTGATACAGCTGCGATATTTTCTTCAGTTCCCACTAAGCGTGTTGGTGGTTTAATGTCCAACAATGTAAACTGGTCATGTCCATCCGTCCGTCTGTCTGTTGAAATCACGCTACACTCTTTCAAGATGAAGATATTGAGCTGAAACTTTGCACAGGATCTTTCTTTGTCCATAGGCAGGTTAAGTTCGAAGATGGGCTATATCGGACTATATCTTGATATAGCCCCCATATAGACCGATCTGCCGATTTAAGGTCTTAGGCCTATAAAAGCCACATTTATTATCCGATTTTGCTGAAATTTTAAACAGTGAGTTGTGTTGGTCCTTTCTACTTCTTTTTTCCGAGATCGGTCCAGATTTGGATACAGCTGCCATATATATCTATTCTTTACACAGTGCCCTATATTCAAGGCAGTGTCTGACCGGCAATTGATAAAAAGTAAAATTTCAATTTGGCATATTTGCCCTGAACATTCAATTGAGAAACCGCGGGGATACTTCTCTGCTATCTGATACAAGTTTTTAGTTCAATAATAAAAGACTTCCTTTTCATTGTCCAGTCCAAACTGCGTGCCATAGAGCGACACCATTTACTAGAGAAGTTTAAAAGCCCGAATAAAGACAAATTTGTTAGTAAAACCAGACAAAACTTTCGCTGTTATAACAAAACGTCTGCTGACAATGGGACACCAGTAATTTTTTGCCAAAGCAGCAAACATTTTTTCTTGTGTTTATACCCACCACCGAAGGATGAAGGTATATTCATTTTGTCATTCCGTTCGCAACACATCGAAATATCCACTCCGTCCTCTAAAAGTAAAGGTAATTTTACTTTACATTAGGAATGTTAGGTTAGGTTAAAGTGGCAGCCTGCCATCACACTCACTTAGACGTTTTCGTCCATTGTGATACCACAGGAACCGAAGAAGGCCTTCTAGTTTCTACCGTTGAACCAACCAGATCGCTTTAAAAAGCCCAATAACTTCCAAATGTTTACATCCGCTAAATCAGACAGGATCTCAAAGAAATGAGAACCTAAAATGGAACACCTTCTAACTGTTAGTGCGGGACACACACACAGGAGGTGTTCTATAGTCTCTTTTTCCTCAATGTCCCTAAAGCTTCTGCAAAAGTCGTTGTCTGTCAGCATGTTTTCTGATTAGACAGTGATCCGTCATGACGGACACAATGACTGAGACATATATTCTTGCCAATGACAGCAAAGCAGTAGATCTCTTTAAGTCTAGATGAGGCCACATAATTTTGGAATGCTCATAGCCCCCTCATTGTGTGTACTTTAGGAAAGTTTTTCGAAAAAAAAAAGACATTAAATTTTAATCGATAGTACGGTCCATATAATTTCATGTTTGAAGATTATTTCATGCAAATGGTGACCGTGACTAAGCCCCAAATAGTCGATCCGCTTAGTCCAATTTTGGCATGCTCTTTTCAACATCTCGGGCGGTATCTCACGAATAAATGCATCAATGTTGTTTTCCAATGCGTCAATTGAAGCGGGCTTTTAGGCGGCAAATTGACCGGTCCCGAACGCGAAATAAAATATTCACCGAACTCGCCTCTCATTAAGTCCATTGTTACGTGTTACGCTGTGTGGCATGTGGCACCGTCTTGTTGAAACCACATGTCTTGCAAGTCAAGCCCTTGCAGTTTGGGCAAAAAAAAATTGGATATCTTTTCACGGTAGCGCTCTCCATTCAAAGTTACATTAGGATTCGCATCATCTTTGAAGAAGTACGGTCCAGTGATGCCACCAGCCCATAAACCGCCCCAAACTGCGACTTTTTCTGGATGCATTGGTAGCTCTTGCAATGCTTCTGGCTGATCTTAACCTCATAATCGGCAATTCTGCTCATTTACGTACCCATTGAGCCAAAAATTAGCTGCGTCGCTGAATACAATTTTTCGACAAAAAATTGATCTTCGGCCAACTTTTCAAGAGCCCATTCACCAAAAATTCTGCATTGCGGTAGGTCGTTGGCCTTCAATTCTTGTACCAGCTGTATTTTGAAAGGCTTCACACCTAAATCCTTCCGCAAATTTTCCACATTGTTGAGTAACAGAGGCCCAATTGTTGCGAACGGCGACGAATCGATAATTGATGGTCATCATTCACACTGGCCGATACAGCTGCGATATTTTCTTCAGTTCGCACTAAGCATGTTGGTGGTTTAATGTCCAACAATGTAAATTTGCTGCGAAATTTGGTCACAATAGCCCGAATTGCCACTTCAGCGGGTCGATTAAACTGGCCATAAACGTTTGTAAGACGATTCATGGTTAAATTATAGACCAAACTGAAGATGTTCGACAGTGATACAAAACACGAAACGTGCGTGAGCTGTTTAAACCAATCTTGCCAAAAAGATAATAGCTAAAAAATCACCCTTTATATATTTTCTAGATCGTCATAAAAATCTAAGATCATCTAGCCATGTCCGTCCGTCTGTCTGTCTGTTGAAATCGCGTTACACTCTTTCAAGTTGAAGATATTGAGCTGAAACTTTGCACAAGTTTTTTTTTGTCCATAGGCAGGTTAAGTTCAAAGGTGGGCTATATTGGACTATATCTTGATATAGCCCCCATATAGACCGATCCGCCGATTTAAGATCTTAGGACCAAAAAAGCCAAATTTCAATTTTGCTGAAATTTGCAACAGTGAGTTGTGTTTGGCCAGTCGATATCCTTCTCCAATTTAGGCAAGATCGGTCCAGATTTGGATATAGCTGCCATATAGACCGATATCTCGATTTAAGGTCTTGGATCCATAAAAGGCGCATTTCTTGTCCAATTTCGCTGAAATTTGAGACAGTGAATTGTGTTGGGCCCTTCTACTTCTTTTATACCCTCCACCATAGGACGGGGGTATAGTAAATTTTATACCCTTCATCTTATGACTTCCAACAACTGTGTCAAATCGGTCCATAACCTAATATAGCTGTCATATAAACCGATCTGGGATCTTGACTTCTTGGGCCTCTAGAGGTCGCAATTATTATCCGATTTGGCTGAAATTTTGTACAACGACTTCTCTCATGACCTTCAATATACATGTCAATTATGGTCTGAATCGGTCTATAGTATGATACAGCTCCCATATAAACCGATTTTCCTATTTTTCTCCTTGAACCTCTAAAGGGCGCAATTTTTATTCGAATTGGCTGAACTACGACTTCTACTATGGTCTCCAACATTCAGTTCAATTATGGTCCTAATCCGACGATAACTAGATATTATAGCTCCAATATCATAGCAATTATATTTACCCTTTATCATATGTTTGCATAAAAAGATATACCGGCGGAGGGTATTTAAGATTCGGCCCAGCCAAACTTAGCACGCTTTTACTTTTTTCAATTTGGTCCAGATTTGGATATAGCTGCCACATAGACCGATCTCTCGATTTAAGGTCTTGGGCCCATAAAAGAGCATTTATTGTCCGGTTTCGCTGAAATTTAGGACAGTGAGTTGCGTATGGCCCCTCGATAGCCTTCTTGAAGACGGCCAAGATCGGTCCAGATTTGGATATAGCTGCCGTATAGAGCGATTTTTCGATTTAAGATCTTGGGCCCATAAAAGGCTCATTTATTGTCCGATTTCGATGAAATTTGGTACAGTGAGTTGTGTTGGGCTTTTCTCCTTTTTTTTTAATTTTTTAGCTGCCGTGTAGACCGATCTCTCGATTTAAGGTCTTGGGCCCATAAAAGGAGCATTTATTGTCCGGTTTCGCTGAAATTTAGAACAGTGAGTTGCGTATGGCCCCTCGATAGCCTTCTTGAAGACGACCAAGATCGGTCCAGATTTGGATATAGCTGCCATATATACCGATCTCCCGATTTAATGTTTTAGGCCCATAAAAGGTGAATTTATTATCCGATTTTGCTGAAATTATGCACAATGAGTTGCATATGGCCCGTCGACATTCGTACCGAGTACGATAAAACTACCAGTATTTTATGCCCATATTAGATGTCTTCTATGCTTCTGAACAAATTTACACAATTCAGGTAAATAAACTATAATTGTTTAACTAAATGTTCATATCTAAAGTTTTTTGCAGAATTTTTTGTTACTTTCAAAATGTCCCAAAGACTTCAACCCATGCTTCAATAAAATGATGGCTTTTCTATAAAATGTCTATTACTAACATTTTTTATTCGTAAAAAACAAATAATGCTCTTTAACAAATTCATTGAAGTCTAAAAGATGAAGTCCCATTCAACTGCACTTCATTTTACACTTAACACATTACCAACTGCTCTGCAAGCGACTGTCTCTTCTTTTGCCATTCAGCATTTAAAAATCTTGAAAGAGCACAATTTCTATAAATATTTATGCACTTAATTACACTTTCAGAGATAATGTTTATTTAAGCGAGTCCTTTATTAATTAACATTTTCAACAACTTGCCATAAGCATCGTTTTTCATATCGTTTAATAGTGGCGACTAATTTTTCAGTGTGCATTTTTCTGCTTTTGCTTTCTTATTTGAAGAAAATTGCAAAACGAGCATTGTGACCGGACATGGCAGGCCTTTTATAACAAGGGCGGCCCAAACGATTTAACTGGCATGGTGGTAGTAGATTTGAAACAAACATTAGGCGTTTATATTCGGGTGTGTGGAATCTTTTGTATTCTCAATTATAGAAAGTTATTGGTACTATTTTTACGAATATTCAAAAACTAATATTTTGTCATACCCGGCACTAGTGTTGGATGTCATAGCAGAAGAACTTAAGGCGATGGGGTAATGGATTGAGGATGGGAGCAGCTTATAACATCGCGGTATAATCGAGGCGACGATAGGAAACCTGGAAGGAAGGGAAGAGGTTTCCGATCGGATACCTGAGATGAACCTTGAAGTCATGTGCGAGGCACTAAAGCTATCGGCACAGTCTTGGATTGACGGAACCCTAGTATTGCCATCTGGAAGTTCATGTTACACGGATGGATCAAAGCTAGAGGACAGAGTGGGCCTGGGGGTATACATTGAGAACCCAGGATCTGAGATCTGTTTTAGACTGCCTGACTATAATACGGTTCTGCAGGCGGAGATCCGAGCGATCACGGAATGCGTCATAAAGGCAATAACAACCAGGACGGTAAGGTCACGAACAATCTTGGAGTGTAAGAAGGATATTAACGCCTTCTCTGAGGATGGAAAAATCCGCATCGTTTGGGTGCCGGCCATAAAAGAGTAAGAGGAAATGAAAGGGCAGACGATATGGCGGTGAAGGCCAGAGGACTGCCGTCAATAAACTTGGTTAACCCGAAGCCTTTCGGGTCGACGTAGTCCGAGTTAAGGGAGTGGGCGACGAATGCGCGTGCAACATTGTGGAGCAGCGAAACGATCGGTAGGACGGCGAAAATCCTATGAGGGGATCCAGATCTAGGCTATTACTGAAAGAAAGTAAGAAGGAGGTCAGTATAGCTATTGGTATTATAACGGGACACATAGGACTACGAGCTCACTTATGTAAAATCGGTGCGGCAAGTGATAGCATGTGTAGGGCATGCGGGGAAGATGATGAGATGTTGGAACATTTCCTTTGTCATTGCCCTGCTTTCACGTCTAATAGATACCGGCACTTAGGTGGGGACACAATACCAGGCAAGAACTGGGAAGTGATATTGAAAACAATTATTCGTGTACCGGATCAATAATTTTCTCTTGATTCTATCCTACTAGAGAGAGAGGTTGAGTATTTGAGCGTTAAGACCAGTGATGTGCAAAAATACTCACACTATTGCACATTACTGTGTACGTACACAACAAAATAATCCCAAGCAGGCCCATGGGCATCTAAATAATTGTATATAGATACATTTTCACTTGGTTCTTGTTTTGATTGAGCAAATAACAGTCCGCAACTTGGTAAACATGGAAAGTTTCGCCTAAGGTACAAAAATACTAGTATGTCCAATGCCAAAAATCTACCAAAAAACACAGCAAGAATTTGTAAGGCACACGTCCCATAGTATTAGTTTTAATGTGCGAAAACAACAACTCCCATAAGTAGCTTTTTGTTTTATTTATAGGATGACGAATACAACAAATCATAATATAAAACTATAATGGAGTTGTGCGAAACTGGGAGGCCTTTAATATAATTGTGTATTAAAACATCGAAATAAATCCAAATAAACTCTTAAAGAGTTTGAATTACCAACTCAGATCTGCTTATAATTGGTAAAAATTTTAGTTTAAATAAAGTTACAACATCATTAAATTGAACTTGACATCCTTTTCGCAGACGTTATATGCTTTTTAGGCATGACGATATATTAATTTTTAAACAAAGAAAAAGTAGTTGAAACCCCAAATAACATGTTCTATATATCAAGAATGAAATTTCGTATTGTAAGGCTTAAAAAAAATTATATTTGTCACATATTTTTGCTAGAATTTCTCGCAAACAAACATTTACTTTAATCGTAAACAAAGTCAGAAATTTTTTCGAAAATAAATTTACATGGCGAAATTTTACTTAATGTGAAACGAATTATTTTTCTGCGTGTATGCATACAAAACTGCTACCGATCTCCCATTTTATTCTTGTGTCCAATTCGCAGAGGCTATTTGTATTCTATATTCAATTATCTACACCAAATATGAGCTATATGGGTCCACCCCAGTGATATAAATTTCTAAGATATTGCAAAGGCCTTCCAAGTTTAGCACCATACTTTTTAGCCAATGTCCAAGCTTGAAAGAGTGCGCGAAGATGTCTATCTCTTCTTCTATTTTAAAACATTCAGCAATTAATCAAGAATAAAAGAGTTGCTGCCCAAAAACAACAGCAACAACATTGGAAGTGGCAATGGCAGCGTCGATGGTTAGTTGCAACAATACGGCCAACACTACGTGGTGCAGCCTCTTTGTCCTTAGTATTGAGCAAATTGGACACTGCAACTAAAGGAGGAGGACAAAAAGCGTCAACAACAACTTCCATGGTCTATAAATAAAACTTTGCCTAAGTTTTGTTGATTTTGTTGCTGTTAACGCCTCTTCAGGCGCACTGGCCATTCGCAGCATTTTCCGAGACTGCAGTAAACTCTTGAGCAAACAGAAACTTGAAGTTTCCTTCAACAGCTTTGGCGAGAATGCCTAATGCCTTGTCAACACCCGTAAGGAGCTTTTTAGTCATCCTTGCAGTTGAGGTCATAAGTGGTTCAGTTAAGTATAACTATGAACATGAGGGTGGTTACCAAATGCATACATATTGATTAGTTTTGTGAGACGGTCTCTGGTTCTATAGTCCTACAGTTCATTAAAACGTTGCAAGGAATGTCCATAGTAAAAGCAAATAAACTATGTTCTGTGTGAATTTTTTACTGCAAAGAGACTTTGTGATAGACACGTAAAACGTGCAAAGTTCGACATAAGTCAATCTTGGAATTCACCACCATGGATTCTGCCAAAAAAAAATTACAGATATAGATTCAGTCGTTGGATTTCTTTGTCAGCTGTAACCAATAGGCTTTGAAACTTTTTCAAAACCTTGCATACCCACCACCATAAGATGGGGGTATACTAATCAAGTCATTCCGTTTGTAACACCTCAATATATTTCTCTAAGACACCATAACGAATATATATTTTTGATCGTCTCAACGTTCTGAGTCGATCTATCCATGTCCGTCTGTCGAAATCACGAAATCCTTAATGGTTTTCAATACCACTCCCATGAGTTGTTTCATGTCTAGTATTGTGTCCCCACCTAAGTGCCAGTATCTGTTAGACGCGAAAGCCGGATGCTCTACACATGCTATCACTTGCCGCACCGATTTTACATAAGTGAGCTCGTAGTCCTTTGTGTCCCGTTATGATACCAATAGCTATACTGACCTCCTTTTTACTTCCTTTCAGTAATAGCCTCGTCTTCTCATCTGGATCTGGATCCCTCCTATAAAATTTCGCTGTTCCACAATGTTTCATTCACATTCGTCACCCACTCCCTTAACTCGGACTGTGTCAACCCGAAAGGCTTTGGTTAACCAAGTTTATTGACGGCAGTCCTTTGGCCTTCACCGCCATATCGTCTGCCCTTTCCTTTCCCCTTACTCCGTTTTTGCCCGCACCCAAATGATGCGAATTTTCCCATCCTCAGAGAAGTTGTTAGCTCCTTCTTACAATGCAAGACTGTTCGTGACCTTAGCATCCTGGTTGTTTTAGCCCTTATGGGAATTTTACTACAATATTATGGTTTGATATAGCTCCCATATAAACCGATCTTCTGATTTGATTTCTTGAGCCCCGGAAGCCACAATTTTTGCCCGATTTAGCGAACATTTGTTCTGTTATGACTTCAAACAACTGTACTAAGTACGGTCCAAATCGGTCAAGAACCTGATATAGCTCCCATATAAACCGATTTCCAGATTTAACTTTTTTAACTCTTACAAACCGTAATTTTTATTCGATTTGGTTGAAATTTTGCATACGGTGTTATGTTAAGACTTCCAACAACTGTGCCAAGTACGGCCCAAATCGGTATATAACCTGATATACCTCCCATATAAACCGATCTCCAGATTTGACTGAAATTTTGGACGTAGTGTTCTGCTATGACTTTTAACACATGCGCCTAGTACGTTTCAAATCGTTCTACAACCTGATATAGCTCCCATATAAACCGATCTCCCGATTTGACTTCTTGAGCCCTTGGCTCAACAACTGAGCCAACTCCAAATAACAACAAATATCAACTAAATCGGATAAAAACTAAGATGTATAGTGATTCAAGAACTCATATTGAGGAATATGGTCAAAATAACGTATTCTAGATAATTGAAACTTCGCCATTATATTTCTTATATACCAGAAAAGAGACATGTGCTATTTACATACACGTAAAAAATAAAACGTTTGGAATATTTTTTAAGCAAGCAAATCTGTTTTATTGTGGAAATACAATTTTCATAGTAGCTGTGTAACATTTCACTTCAGAGTTCAATGTTGGTGGTGAATGTGCTACCTTCTGATGTAAAAGCGTGAAGCCTTTAGGAACTTCATCTGCGGTAAAGGATGGTTCGATTAAGCAAAAATTCAAGCAGCAAAAGATGCCAAGTTACACGAAAAATTATTCTTTTACTTCATTATACCCTCCACCATAGAACGGTGGGTATAATTTCGTCATTCAGTTTGTAACACATCGAAATGTTGATCTGGGACCCAACAGAGTATAAATATTCTTGATCGTCTTGAAATTCTAAGTCGATTTGAACGTGTCGGTCCGTCTGTCGAAAGCACGCTCACTTTTAAAGGAATTAAAATAGGCGCTTGAAATTTTGCACGAATATTTCTATTAATGCGAGTCGGTTGGGATTGTAAATGGGCTATATCGGTCCATTTTTTGATTTAACTGTCATACAAGCCAATCTTAGATCTTGACTTGCTGAGCCTCTTGAGGGCGCAATTCTTATCCGATTTGCCTGAAATTTTGCACCAGGTATTTTATTTTGACTTTCAAAAACTGTGTCAGGTCCAAATCGGTTCATAACCTGATATAGCTCCGATATAAGCCCATATAAGATCCCAGATCGTGGCTTCTTGAGGATCTAGAAGGAGCATTTAGTACCCGATTTGGCTGTAATTTAGCATGAAGTGTTTTGCTTTGACTTCAAACAACTTTGCCAAGTATGGTCAAAATCAGTTCATAGTCTAACTACTCCCAAATAATACTATTTTCGATTTTGACTACTTATACCTCTAGAGGGCGCAATTCTTTTCAGATTTGGCTGAAATTTTGTACAAATGTTCTTTTTTTTTACTTAAACCAGGGATTAGGAGCGGGGCAGGCTTTTTTTTGCCGGAGCGGGAGCGAAATTTTTTGAACCCGGAGGGGAGCGAGAGCGGAGCGGTTTCCAGTCTCAAAATCCGCTCCGCTCCGGCAAATAAAATTTTTTAATTTTAGTTATTTTTTCTCCAAAGACCATGACCATGAGAATTATGTTAACCGGAAAGATTTGATTATTGAAAAGTTACTGAAAAGAAAATGCTTAATCAACAGATCCTTGGGATATCGGTCTATATGGCAGCTATATCCAAATATGGTCGCATCTGGACAATTTTCACCAAAAAGGTTTAGAGGGGTACCGGAACTCGATGTGCCAAATTTCATCGAAATAGGATGAAAAATGCTTTTATAGGTTCATTACACTATATTGGGAGATCGGTATATATGGCAGCTATATTCAAATATGGTCCGATATGAACCACATTTGACAGGAATGGGTAGGGGTCTACCAGAACACACTATGCCAAATTGCATCGAATTCGGGCAATAAATGGATGTTTTATGGCCTCAATACCCTATATCAGGAGATCGTGTGGTCGGTCTATAGAGCAGCTATATCCAAATATAGTCCGATCTGAACCGCACTTTTGATTGTTTTTTTTTGCCCTTAAAATCGTAAGACAATCAAACCGGCCATGTTTGCCTACTATGGAAGTAAGGGGCTCAAATAATAGGTATTTGATAGTATGAAACGAATTTGATATCCAATTTTAAGACCTATGGCAATAGGCGCTAAAATAAACGTAAGGAAGAAAGGAGACTAGAGAACGATGCTGATATTTTTTCAGGGCTAAGCGCGTGTGTGGCCGCCCCACTCTACATACCCCTCAAACTGGACAAATTTGTGGACTTTGGCAAAAGTGTGGTCAAATCTGATATCTGTTTTATAGCCAAATGTTTCAGGGACGCCTCAAAAACAAAAATTTGGAATCCTTATTTAGGGTGGTATATCTAGGGTGGCCGCCCCATCTCCAAAACCCGCTACATGGAAATATAGACCAATACTGACAATAAGGTCCTCAAATGAAAGGCATGTGAGATTAGAGCACAAATCTGATGTATGCGGGCCAGCCCACCCCCCAAAATACCACCATACCGGACATATTTACCGACCATGGCAATATAAAGCTCAAATGAAAGGTATTTGGAGTAGAGCACCGATATCCACATTGGGGGGCAATATAAGAAAGGCCGTACCAGCACCCCAAAACAGGACTCTTCTTTCTTGACCGTGCCAGTATTGCGCTTAGATAAAATAAGAGAGTGAAAGAAGGCTTAGCGGAGCGGGCCCTGCGCAGCTAGTACAAATATAAATATAAAGAAAACACAGATTTAATTCCTAATAACAAGTTTTATTTATCAGGAGTAAATGGTTTTATTTGAGAGAACTTTGTAATCGCCATAAATTCTTACATGAATCTTATATATAAAAGATGCAATTTTTGTCATAAACAAAATCCCAACATTTTTCACAAAAAAGGAAACTGAAATCTAAACTCCACAATTAAATTGGGCCTTATCAAGGCAGCTTTAGACTTGGTATATATACCATTGACTAAATTTGAATAAGATTATTTTTTAATATCCCTATCAAGAAAACCTACCCTAACGTACTTTACGTTGGTATTTAAATATTAAACTCTAATACGAACTCTTTTGCGGCTCTTCTTAGAAACGCACAGATGCCACATATTGGCATTGTCGAAAATTTTTTTCCCTTTGGGGGTATTTTGGGAAAGGGGTGATGCCCTAAATACATGGTCCTACATTTGGATATCAAATTCGTATTCTACTCCCAAATACCTTTATTTGAGCCCCATATTGCGATGGTCACTAAAAAATTGCTGTTTGAGGGGTATTTTGGGAAAGGGGTAGACCCCCAGAATATTGGTCCCGAAAGTGGTTATCATTTCTAGTTCTACCCCCAATACCTTCCATTTAAGCTCCAAATTGTCATAGCCGGTAAATATGCCCGATTTAGGGGTGTATGGAGGATTAGGGTGGTCTCCCAAACACTAAACCCGGAAAATATATCAGCGACGTGCTCTATTCTCATATAACTATATATCATTTATTTGAACCCCATATTGCCATTGGCCTCAAAATTGGATATCAAATTCGTTTTCTAATCTCACTTAAACCCCCTATTGGAAATGTCAGCAAATATTTCTGGTTTGGCGTATTGGCCCTAAAAACTATAAATATTTAGTTCCACTCTCTTTACGACCCAAATTGTCTTGGTGAGCAAATACGTCCTATTTGGGGGTTGTTATGGTGGTGGGACGTCCCCTATACAGTTGGTCCCTAATGTTGATATCAGATACGTGGTCTACTCCCAAATACCTTTGAGCCCTATATTTCCATATTCGACAAACATGACCGGCGGCCCCCCAAACACTTGGTCCCATATTTGGATATCAGATTCTAATTATACGCTTAAATACCTTTCATTTGAGTCCCATATTGCCATGGTCGGTAAATATGTCCGATTTAGGGATGTTTTGGGGGTTAGGGTGGTCCCCCTAGCACTTGGTTCGACAATTGGATATCAGATACGTTTTCTTATCCTAAATACCTTTCATTTGAGTCCCATATTGTCGTGATTGGTCTAAATATATGTTTGGTAGGTTTTAGGGTGGGGCGGCCCCCCTAGGTACCCCATCCGAAATTTGGATACCAAATTTTTTTTTTAAAGTACTATGTATCGCTCCACCCATCTCCGAGATCTGGCGTTTCTGAAAATTAGGGTAAGGGGGAGGGTCCGCCCCCCCCCCCCCCCCCCCTTCAGATATCGAAAAATGTAGTACCCTATTTTCACCACGGGATCATTATGCACCATCTGAATTTCAAGAAAATCGGTTCAGCCGTTTCTGAGTCTATAAGGAACACACAAACATACAAACAAACAAACCTACAAACAAACACAAATTGATTTTTATACCCTCCACCATAAGATGGGGGGTATACTAATTTCGTCATTCTGTTTGTAACTACTCGAAATATTCGTCTGAGACCCCATAGAGTATACATATTCTTGATCGTCGTGAAATTTTATGTCGATCTAGCCATGTCCGTCCGTCCGTCCGTCCGTCCGTCCGTCTGTCTGTCGAAAGCACGCTAACTTCCGAAGGAGTAAAGCTAGCCGCTTGAAATTTTGCACAAATACTTCTTATTGATGTAGGTCGGTTGGTATTGTAAATGGGCCATATCGGTCCATGTTTTGATATAGCTGCCATATAAACCGATCTTGGGTCTTGACTTCTTGAACCTCTAGAGTGCGCAATTCTCATCCGATTGGCACGAAATTTTGCACGACGTGTTTTGTTATGACATCCAACAATTGTGCCAAGTATGGTTCAAATCGGTTCATAATCTGATATAGCTGCCATATAAACCGATCTTGGGTCTTGACTTCTTGAGCCTCTAGAATGCGCAATTCTTATCCGATTTGAATGAATTTTGGCACGACTTGTTTTGTTATGATGTCCAACAACTGTGCCAAGTATGGTTCAAATCGGTCCATAATCTGATATAGCTGTCATATAAACTGATCTTGGGTCTTGACTTCTTGAGCCTCTAGAGTGCGCAATTCTCATCCGATTGGCACGAAATTTTGCACGACGTGTTTTGTTATGACATCCAACAATTGTGCCCAGTATGGTTCAAATCGGTTCATAATCTGATATAGCTGCCATATAAACCGATCTTGGGTCTTGACTTCTTGAGCCTCTAGAGTGCGCAATTCTTATCCGATTTGAATGAATTTTGGCACGACTTGTTTTGTTATGATGTCCAACAACTGTGCCAAGTATGGTTCAAATCGGTCCATAATCTGATATAGCTGTCATATAAACTGATCTTGGGTCTTGACTTCTTGAGCCTCTAGAGTGCCCAATTCTTATCCGATTTGAATGAATTTTGGCACGACGTGTTCTGTTACGATATCCAACAACTGTGCTAAATATGGTTCAAATCGGTCCATAATCTGATATAGCTGCCATATAAACCGATCTTGGGTCTTGAATTCTTGAGCCTCTAAAGTGCGCAATTCTTATCCGATTGGCATGAAATTTTGCACGACGTGTTTTGTTATGATATTCAACAACTGTGCCAAGTATGGTCCTAATCGGTCCATAACCTGATATAGCTGCCATTTAAACCGATCTTGGGTCTTGACTTCTTAAGCCTCTAGAGTGCGCAATTCTTACCCGATTATAATGAAATTTTGCACGACATGTTTTTTTTTATGATATCCAACAAGTGTGCCAAAAATGGTTCAAATCGGCTCATAAACTGATATAGCTGTCATATAAAGAAATCTGGGGACTTGACTTCTTGAGCTTCTAGAGGGAGCAATTCCTACCTGATTTGGCTGAAATTTTGCATGACGTTTTTTATTTTTTCTTTCAACCACTGTGTCAAATAAGGTTTAAATCGGTTCATAACCTGATATAGCTGCCATATAAACCGATCTGGGATCTTGACTTTTTGAGCCTCTAGAAGTCGCAATTATTATCCGATTTGCCTGAAATTTTGTACGATGGATCCTCTCTTGACCATCAACATACGTGTTTATTATGGTCTAAATCTGTTTATAGCCCGATACAGCTCCCATATAAATCGATCTTTCTATTTTACTTTTTGAGCCCCCAAAGGGCGCAATTCTTACTCGAATTGGCTGACATTCTACACAGGTCTCCAACATATAATTTAATTGTGGTCTAAACCGGATCATATCTTTATATCGCTCCAATAGCAGAGCAAATCTTTTCTTATATCACTTTTTGCCTAAGAAGAGATGTCGGGAAAAGAACTCGACAACTGCGCTCCATGGTGGAGGGTATATAAGATTCGGCCCGGCCGAACTTAGCACGCTTTTACTTGTTATATATAAGATGCAATTTTTGTTATAAACAAAGTCCCAACATTTTTCATAAATAAATCTAAACTCCACAACTTAATTGGGCCTCATCAAGGCAGCTTTAGACTTGTTAAATATACCAAGGACTTAGTTTGAATAAGACTATATTTAATTTCCCCTATTACGAAAACCTACCCTAACGTACTTGACGTTGGTATTTAAATATTAAACTCTGATACGAACTCTTTTTGCTGCTCTTCTTTTAAACGCACAGATGCTATGCTCAAGCATGAACAGCAAAACGTGGAAGATAGAGTTAAACATTTTTGAAGCGTTTATTAACAACATCCGCTTTCGTATCAAAACCATCAGTTAGCCTTAGACATTACACATCGATATTTCTATTAAAATGTGGAAAAAGAATGCACTCAAGCATATTTTATTATTCACACATTATTATATGTTTACTTTATCTCCACAACGTTTGAAATTCGACATGTAAACATCAACGAAAATAATCCTCCTTGTTAACGGAGTTCGACGACGCACCAACCTAATAATCCAATCTAATTTTCGAACCTATTATCGCAAGCATGCAATGACCTCCATTCAATGAGTAAAATTTTGCTCAAATCTTACTAGTCTCCGACATTGCCCCAGTATACTCTTACATATATCGGCCAATTTGCTCTTAGGTTAGAGTGTCAGTCTATTGTGACTAGTTGCATTAGAACCGGATTTGATTTTGTGATAATATCCATGCTCGACATCGCCAATATAAGGATAATCAGTATATTTCGCTTATAGCCCACACAGTGTGTTGCAAGGAATCAGTGGCTTATAATCCGAAATAAAGCAAATGGACAAAATGCGAATTTTTTTTATATGCCTTTTTTGGATAATATGCGAATTCGCATTAATATGCCATCTGTTGTTTTTCATACCACTCCCCATGTTTGGTATTGTGTCCCCACCTAAGTACCGGTGTCTGTTAGCCCCGCATGCCCTATACATGTTATCACTTGCCGTACCGATTTTACATAAGTGAGCTCGTAGTCCTATGTGTTCCGTTATGATACCGAAACTTATACTGACCGCCCTCTAACTTCCTTTCAGTAATAGGCTCGTCTTCTCACGATACGGATCCACCCATAGGATTTTCGTCGTCTTATAGACCGGTTCGCTGTTCCACAGTGTTGCTTTCGTCACCGACTCCCTTAGCTCGGACTGCGTCGACTCGAATTTTTTCGGGTTAACCAAGGTTGTTAATGGCAGTCCTTTGGCCATCACTGCCAAATCGTCTGCTCTTTCATTCCCCCTTACTCCGCTATGGCACCCAAACGATGCGGATCGTGCCATCCTCAAAGAAGGCGTAAATCTTCTTTTTACCCTCCAAGACTGTTAGTGACCTTACGTCTTGGTTGTTATTGCCCTGATGACCTGTTTACTGTCCGTACAGATGTTCACACTCGACATTAACACCACAACACCTCACACATTCCGTGATTACCCGGATCTCAACCTGCAGGACCGTACTATTGTCAGACAGTCGGAATCAGATTTCAGTCCCCTGGGTTTTTAATGAAGACCCCCGGCCCACTCTGTCCTATAGCTTTGATCCATCTGCGTAGCATGATATCCCAGATGACAATACCAGAGTCACTTCAATTCAAGACTGTGTCTCTGGCAGCAATATCTCGCACTTGACCCCAAGTGTCATCACAGTTATTCAATCGTAAACCTCTTCTATTCCATCCAGGTCTCCTATTGTTGGCTCGATTATACCACGATGGTATGACCTGCTCCTACCCTCTATCCATCCTTCCATCGTCTTAAGTCTTATTGCCCCAGTACACTTTATCTGGAGAAGTGGTCCTCAAGAATGAATTCAAAGATTTATTTCTTTAATAGTTGACTGCGCTCAATTTAAATGATGGGAAAGCTCAAACAATTGCTGAAGGACTCCAGAATATGTTAGATGAGTTCAACATATATGGATATGTAAGTGTAATGATTGTTGCCAATACAACAAGCGTCAATACCAGAAAAAAAGACAAGAGTTTTAGATCGACTGCGCAAATGTTCGAAGAAAAAGGTCACCCCACACCTAAGTTCATCTGTTGCCAGCACCATGTGCTGCATTGTGTTCTTCGCGTTGTCATGGACGATAAACTCTATGGATCGACTAGATCACCAAACATCCTGTACTTCTTTGTGTAGGAATTGATGAGCAATTCATCATAATTGAAAGCAACCTTCAGAAATAGTAAAACTCATATTAAAGAAACAGGTGCCTGGAGAGACGACATGAAGTTTCTCTTCCAACTCACTCGTGTCTTCCGTCACTACACTGAGAGGAGTGAATTCACTTTGTAATGTTTAAGAAGATCCCAAACTTCTGCAATGCACGTTACAACTCTCTTGCCATTCTAGCTCTTCTTACGCTTATTCTGATGCCTGAAATCCGGAACAGGTTGCATAAAATCTGTTCATTCATTTCTTACACTTAGGCTGATCATTGGTTGAGTTTTCAATTGTTTATCGCTGAAGCTTTTGAAGAACTCTCTGTAGCTCTGCATGAGTATCCAAGAGCTCTCAAATGCTTAAGATATACTGCCAAAAAGATGAATCTCTAATCAACATAGCCTAGAGTAACCAGTGCTGTGAGTTCTTCAAGGCTTATATAACTCCTGCCGCTACAAGAACAACCTGCCACTAAGATTCATCCTCTCTAATAATAAGATGGATTCTTGATCCGTATTACATATATGCGGCTCTAAAGCTAGTGTTCTAGTGACTTCAAAAAATTTCCAAAATGCCGAAATAAAAATTTTCAAATCAATTTGTGCGTGAGGTTTTTAATCGAATCACCTTAAATGTAAGATTTTTATCTTACATAAAAACTCGTCAAAATATGATACAGGGATTTGAGGTTGTAGAAAAGTCATCGCCCTTATATTCGTGCTGTTGCCGAGACAGGTGATATTCACAGATCTTTGCCCTGATATATGTTTTTATCGACCTCTCTAGAGTCTTCAACATTAAGGATAACAGACTAATAGAAGAAAATCGTTTGAATTCTTGTGATACGGTTTGCGTGCTTTCGAAAGTTTCCCGGAAAATGTGTGCCATCGAAAGTTCTGTGTTTCCTCACTAGACATTGTCCATTTGAGTCTCTAGACGGCGCAATTATTACCCTTATTAGCTGAGATTTTGCATGACATTTTGACTTTCATTATCCGTGGTAAGTATGATCCAATTCGTTACATAACATTCGATGCGGTGGAAATTTTGCACTTATTGATTTGTAACCACTTCCAAAAATCATTCTTGGTTGGGTTACGTTCAAATCAATCCATAGCCTGGTGCAGCTGCCATATAAACCGATCTCCGGATTTAACTTTTTAAGACACTAGATAGCGCAATTATTTCCAGTTTGGCAGAAATTTAACGTCTATAACTTGATATTGCTCGAATATGAATAGATCTCCTTATTTGAAAAGGTCATTCAAAGAACTTGTCACATGCGATCCATGGTGGACATGGTTTATAAATTTCGACCCATCCGAGCTTAACGCACAACTTGTTTGTTGTCATTTCAGTCGTTCTCATAAAATTTTCTTTGCGATTTAATCCACTCAAAGATAACGTATGCAAATCATTTTAGCCATAACCAAGTTAACCTATTTTCCTTTTAACACTCAACAAATGGAAACTTCTTTACTCGTTTGTACTCACATTAACATTCTAAGAGTTTGTCTGCAGATATTGGTTTGTTTGCCATTTCCTAGTCATCCGCAATGGCAAACAGTGATGGTTGGAATAAAGGAAACAAGTTTTTGATACATTATTTCCTTATAAGTCCTCACAGGACACCAGTTCGAATAGTTTTTAAAATTACTTGCTAGAATTGGAGTCGTTGCTTTCCACAGCACCCTTAATATCTCAAGCAACATCAATACGTTTTTTATGCCTGAAAAAATAAGTAATGGTTGTAGTGAAATATATATCATAAGCCTTATAAAGAGATGTTGTGCCATTTTTAGTCATTTTGGCTATGTCCATCCGCCTAGGTAAGGTTGATAATAGGGTGCTGATTTAAATTTACCCCGTCACACTTTGGACATATGAATACACCTAACCCAGTTATCGGGATTTGTAATACACTAATTTATTTATTGAAAATATCTTCCTAATACATACTGCTGCTAAATTTCCCATGAACATTCCATTGAAGAACAAGAGATATTTATCTCATTCGTTCGGCAGGATACCTCACAAACGTAGCCACCATTATTAAGGGAATAACCACTGCTGAAAATTTTACTGATGTTCACGCCGGGATTAGAACCCAGGCTTTCGCCGTCATAGACGGACATGCTTACCTCTGCGCCACGGTGCCCTCTTTATATACTACTTAACTCTCGCTACAAACAAAAATCTTATACTAGGAGACAGACACACTGAAAAACGGTATCGTATAATGCAGTAAAAAATTTACCCCAAATTGGTATAAAAATTTTATTACGCTTTATGAAAATTTTCTTTTCATAGGGAACATATGGTATTTTCAAAGAAATTGCATTTAGTTCATATACTTAAAGTCGGTATGGAAAGTTCCTAAAAAAATTCTTTATAAGCAGTTTAAAAAACATAAAATCTCGTTAAAAAATACGCGCGGAAGGAAAAATTTTATAGCAAATTTTTACTGAAGTTTAATACCATATACTTTGAGGACATGTCAGTATGAAGTTCACCACGTATTAGTAAAAGTTTGATATATAATTTTTTAGTAAGTGGGGAATGAAAGATTTTTAATAGCATCATGTAATACTCCTTTTGACTATTTTGTCAACATGTTTGTTATGATTTTTATACCCACCACCATAGTATCATTTAGTCATTCCGTTTGCAACGCATCGAAATATCAATTTCCGACCTTACAAATTATATGTATTTCGGATCGTCGTAAAATTTTAAAACGATTTAACGATGTTCATATGTCTGTCCGTCTGTCCGTCCGTCCGTCCGTCAGTTGTAATCAATCTACAACTTCAAAAATTGAGATATTGAGCTGAAATGCCACAGATACGTCTTTTTGATGCAAGCTGGTTAAGTTCTTGAACGGGTCAAATCGGACCATATTTGGATATAGCTGCCTTATAGACCGATCGGCCGATAAAGGGTCTGAAGCCCATAAAAGCTTTATTTTTTATTCGATTCCAATTAAAATTTAAAACAATGAGTAGTTTTAGGCCTCCCGACATCTGACACAAATATGGTTCAGCTAGGACTATATTTAGATATAGCTACCGTATAGACGAATCTGCCGATAAAGGGCCTGAAGTCCATAAAAGCTTTATTTATTATCCGAATTCGCCGAAATTTTAATCTGGGACCCAGATTTAGATATAGCAGCCATATAGGCCGATAAGACAATGAAAATTTGAAATAGTGAATTTATTAAAGCCTCCCGATATGCGACCCAAATATGGGTCAGATCACACAATTTAGATTTAGCTGTCATATAGACCGATCTTCTAATTTAGGGTCTTAATCCCATAAAAAGCTGATTTATTTTCTGAAATTGTTACTTGTATATGAGTTCTCGGGACCTGAATAAAATATGATCAAGACCTGCTCCTATTAGGATATAACTACGTTTATAGTAGTGAAATTATAATAAAATAGATAATTATTATATCCTTGTTCAATTTGGTGTATATCGGTCCAGATTAAGTTATAGGTGCCATATAGAACGATCTCTCGATTTCGTTGACATTTGACGCAGTGACTTATGCTAGACTTTTCGACATCAGTGTCCGATAAGGTTCAGATCGGTTTATATTTGGTTAAAGCTGCCATAAAGACCAAAATTTTGTTCTACAAAATTGAACAGTGACATTATGTATTAGACCACTCAATGTCCGTGCCGAAAGGGGTTAACATATATACTGGAGGTGGTGGGTATCCAAAAATCGGCCGGGCCGAACTTAATGCCTTATTACTTGTTATACCCTACACCACCACTGTGGTACAGGGTATTATGGATTTGTGCATTTGTTTGCAACGCTGAGAAGGAGAAGAGCTAGATCCATCGATAAGTATACGGATCGGCTTAGAATCACTTCCTGATTCGATTTAGCTATGTCTGTCTGTCTGTCTGTCCATGTATTCTTGTAATCAAGGTACAGGTTGCATTTGTTGTCCAATTTTCACAAAATTTTGCATAAGTCTCTTTTTTGGTCCAAAGACGAAAGCTATTGATTTTGAAAAAAATCGGTTTAGATTTCAATATAGCTTCCATATATATCTCTCATCCGATGTGTCTTTAGAGCTGTAGAAGCTACAATTTTGGTCCGATCCTTACAAAATTTGGCACAAAGTGTTTTTTAGATGTCCCAATATGTGTGCAAAATTTCCTTGAAATCGATTCAGATTTAGATAAAGCTCCCATATATATCTTCCATCCGATATGCTCTTTTAAAGCTGTAGGAGCTACAATTTTGATCCGATCTTTACCAAATTTAGCATGATTTGTTTCGTGTGACGTCTTAATACGTATGGAAAATTTCATCAGAATCGGATCAGATTTATATATAGCTCCCATATATATATATTTCATGCGATATGAACTTTTAAAGCTGTAGAAGGCACAATTTTAATCCGATCTTTACTAAATTTGGCATTAAGTGCTTTTTGTGACGGCCCAATATGTGTGCAAAATTTCATCAAAATCGGATCAGATTTATATTTTTTTTATAAATTTGCATTAACGAATTTTTTTGAAGATGTATATATCCGTGTATATTTCCGTTAGAAAAGTGTAGGTTTTTTGTATGTTTTTGTTGTTGGACTTGCGTGTGTGTATTGTCGCATGTCGACCGTTGGCTGTTTGCTTTGTTATTTGGCAGTTTCTAATATTACTTGATCGAATACGGTTCGTTAGAGAGCAAGTGAAGGGAGTGGGCGACGAATGCGCATGCAACATTGTGCAACAGCGAAACGGTCGGTAGGATAGCGAAAATCCTATGGGGGATCCAGATCGTGAGAAGACGTGGCTATTACTGAAAGGAAGCAAGAAGGAGGTCAGTATAGCTATTGGTATCATAACGGGACACAAAGGACTACGAGCTCACTTATGTATAATTGGTGCGGCAAGTGATAGGCATATGTAGGGCATGCAGGGAAGATGATGAGATGTTGGAGCATTTCCTTTGTCATTGCCCGGCTTTCGCGTCCAACAGATACCGGAACTTAGGTGGAGACACAAAATCAGACATGAACCAACTTAGGGGAGTGGTATTGAAAACAATTAAGGATATTGTTACTAGCACGGATTTCCTTAATTAAAATTTTCTTTTTAGAGGTTACTGGGGACACAATACCAGACATGAACCAACTTAGAGGTGTGTTATGCAAAACAATTAAAGATTTGTAAGTAGCACGGAATTCAAAGCTTAGATTTTCATTTTCGAGGGTACTTTTTAGTATTTGCTGCGCACAACAAGCCGATTACTGGCTAAGGTGTATGTTCACAGTGGCATAGTGCGCTCCCTCTTTATAACCTAACTTAACCTATTCTTTACCGTATTTATTCAGACGCTAAGGATACCGTTCACCTAATACCAGTCTGAAGATTGGGTCAGTTTGTCAATGGCTTAAAAACTCCTTCGACATCAATCCAAAGCGGCCCAGCCGAACCTAATGGATACCCACCACCTCGGATATTTATATATTAACCACCTTTCTTCATAACACGATGAAAAATTGTTCATTTTGAACCCATAGCCATTATGTCTAAATATAGTCCGATCTCCACCAGATTCAGGAAGGCTATGTAAGGGTCTAACGCAAATTATTGTAGCAAGTTTATCGGTTAAAAAAGCACCTTTTATGGGTTTAAGGATAGACTGATCTGAGCTATATTGAACACGAATTTCAATGAGCCTAACACAGCTCACTGTGTCAAATTTCAACGAAATCGAGTTATAAACGAGTTATTATTGTTCCAAGAAATTAAATCTGAAGATCGGTATATATGACAGCTATATCGAAAGGTCTAACAGAATTAATTCTGCTAAATTTAATCTGCTAAATAAATCGGTTAATAAATACACCTTTGTGGGACTAAAACTTTAAATCGGGAGATCGGTATATATGACAGGTATATCGAAATGTGGCCCGATCTGGGCCATACTGAACAGGGATGTCGAGAAATCAAACACAACATGTTATACCAAGTGTCTGTGAAATCGGATAAATGCGCCTATTAAGGGCCCAGGACTATAAATCGAGAGATCGGTCTATATGGCAGCTATATCTAAATCTGAATCGATCTGCGCCATATTGAACAAGGATGTTGAGAAGTCTAAGACAACTCACTATACCAAATTTCAGCGAAATCGGATAACAAGTGTATGTTTAATGGGCCCATATCAAGATATAGTCAGATATGGCCCATCTTCGAACTTATTGACGAAAAAAGAATCTGTGCAAAGTTTCGCCTACATACCTCTATTTTTAAAAACTGTAGCGTGATTTCAAGATACAGATGGACGGACAGATGGGCATGGCTAGCTCGTCTTAGATTTTTACGACGGTCAACAATATATGCCCCCATCTTTCGATGGTGGGTATACTAGACAAAGCCAAATAAACGTCCACTTGATCAGTGGTGGGAAGCCAAAATATAACAATGTCATGGTTGTTGCAATCGCAATATTCAACAACCACCTGCATAGGATGGAGAGTCTACTAATTTCGTCATTCCGTTTATAATACATCGAAATATTGATCTAAGACCCAACAAAATGTGTATATATATTCTTGATCGTCTTCTTCATTCTAAGTCGATATAGCACTGTCTTACCGTCTGTCGAAAGCACGCTAACTTTCGAAGGACTAAAGCTTCTAGTGTGAGTTGGTTGGGATTGTAAATGGACTATATCGGTCCATGTTTTAATATAGCTGCCGTATAAACTGATCATGGATCTTGCCTTCTTAAGCCTCTGGAGGACGCATTTCTAATCCGATATGGCTGAAATTTTGCACCGGATATTTTATTTTTACAACAATGCTAAATATGGTTCATTTCTAATCCAATTTGGCTAAAATATAGCATGAAGTGTTTTGGTTTTACCATCAACAACTGTGCCAAGTAAGCTTAAATCGGTTCATAACCTTATATACGTCCCATATAAACCGATTTCGGATCTTGACTTCTTGAGCCGTTATAGGGCGCAATTATTATCCGATTTGACTGAAATTTAGCATGAAGTGGTTTTGTTTTGACTTCCTACATCTATGCCAAATATGGTCTAAATCGGTTTGTAGCCTGATATAGCTCCCATATAAACCGATCTCCCGAGTTTATTTCTTGGTCCACTAGAGGCGCACTTCTTATCCGATTTGGCTAAAATTTTGTATGAAGTATTTTGTTATGATTTCCAAGAACTGTGCTATGTATGGTTGAAATCGGTCCATAACCTGATATAGCTGTCATATAAACAGATCTGGGGTCTTGACTTCTTGAGCCTCTAGAGGACGGAATTTCTATCCGATTTGCCTGAAATTTAGCATGACATGTTTCGTTATGACTTACAACAACTGTACCAAGTGTGGTTCAAATCGGTCCATAACCTGATACTGCTGCCATATTAACCGGTCTTGAATCATAACTTCTTGAGCCACTAGAGGGCGCAATTCTTATCCGATTTGGCTGAAATTTAGCATGACGTGTTTTGTAATGACTTCAAACAACTGCGTCAAATCAGTTCATAACCTGATATAGCTGCCATATAAACCGATTTGGGAATTTGACTTCTGGAGCCTGTAGAGGGCGTAATTATTATCCGATTTGGCTGAAATTTTTGTAAAACGTCTTCTTCCATGACCTTCAACATACAAATATGGTCTGAATCGTTCTATGGCTCCCATATATACAGCTCCTGATACAGCTCCCATATAAACCGATCTCTCTATTTGACTTCTTAAGCAGAAATGACTACACAATGACTTCTACTATTGTCTCCAACGTTCAATTCAATTATGGTCCGAATCGGACCATACGATATAGCTCCAATATTATAGCAATTCTCTTCTTTTATCCTTTGTTTGCCTAAATAGAGATCTCGGGTAAAGAACTTGACAAATGCTATATATGGTGGAGGGTATATAAGATTCGGACCGGCCGAACTTAGCGCGCTTTTACTTGTTGTTCATAATATTCTCAAGACGCTTATAATATGTATATAATAGTATGGAAATGTGCAAGAAAACTTCAAATTCTTTTGCTGTTCTGGTCGAGTGTAAGAAACCATATCGTTCTGCAATATATTTGGATCTAGAAAATGACACGACCATCCACTGGACATGAGTTTGCGTTGACACTATTTGGAGTAGTCTTTGTCTTTCTAAGTTAACTGCATTTTTTTCCTTTTCTCATGTTTCCAGGTTCTTTTCCTTTTTTGATAAATGGTTCTTTTGTTAGTGTATGTGTGTGCGTGTGTGTGTGTGTGAAAGTCCCATCTTAAATTTTTGAAATTTGCAGCACATGTTTCTTCTCCAAGTTTTGGAATTAACACAGTTGTGTCTTCATCCATCACAAAAGCAGTAGAATTGGCGCACTCACTCACTTACTCACACCTTGATAAGGATTCCTTTGGGAACGAATGAATTCTGTGCATGGCATGCATGCATTCTAAAGGAAAGATCATGTCTTCCAGCTGGGTTAACATAACACAACACATATGAATCTCCATATAAACCAGCAGCAGCAGCAGCAGAAAAAACAGACCAAAAGCGAAAGTACAAATATAGGCGGCTTATGATGTGGGTTATAATGGTGAAGAAGAGAAACCAAAATGGATTTGCTTTCTATGCAGGCGGTATGCTTTTTTCATGAATGAATGCTTAGAGATATGAAAAATGGTTTTGGCTGGCAAAGGGGTGGCCCATTCTGAAGTTATAAGAGAACGAATATAACGAAGATGTCACCTCTTCTGCCCGAATGTAGACACCAAGATGACACCCATTTGATAAACTGAATGGATTTTAGCAATTCCAGAATGAAATCTTCTTTTACATTGTTTAAATAATCGATAAAAACTAGGTGGGCATTTTTCATTCAATTCAAAAATTTAGTATGTGCTAATAGGGGTTAATGAACAGGTAATAGGCAGCATGATACGATTGAAATTACAAATTATTCCTATACAAGTCACTGCTAATCATCAAAAGCGATAAAAATATGAGTATATTAAATAATTACTTTTGTTGTTGTTGTTGTAGCAGTTTATTGTGTACTATCTTTCGTCTGCTTGATTCTGTTGAGGGTCAAGACCCAGGAACTCCGCGACTAAGATGGGATGCGTCCACAGGGATCTGGGTCTGAGTCGAGTGGGTCTGGCCGGGCAGTTAAACAGGTGACGTGTATCGTGCGGTCCCTGGTTACAATCGGGACATACATCTTGCACGTCGGCATCAATCCTAGCTCTGTGGGAATTGAGGCGGCTGCATCTGCCGGAACGTAATTGAGCCAGAACCACTCTGGTTTGCCGGGGGAGGTCGATTTCTTCGGGTGCAATGGGTGGCGGTCGTTCTCCAAGGACTACATTCACCCGGTAGCCAATCAACGCGTCTGCTACCGTGTCTGCATGAATGTTGTTCAGACCCGCTTGATATGCCGCTTGATCTAGAGGTTCTCTCTTGTAGCGCTGGACCTCACGCTCTAGATCGTGTAGATCAACCTTAAGGCTTCTGGGCGGTGGGTATCTATCCACAAGATGATGATTTGGATGATTTCTGCGATAACAGCCCAAAAGGTATTGCTTAGGCAGCATGTAGTTATGTCTTCGCACTGGAAGGATCTTTGTCTCCTGATGGAGGTGGTCCACATGAGAACTAAGGAGACAGCCCGTCGCAGTTCGGAGGGCGGCATTCTGACAGATCTGAATATTATTCCACTGCGTGTCACAAAGTTGACGTGACCACACTGGCGCTGCATAACTTACCACAGACCGGCCAATTGCTTTGTACGTGGTCAACAAGGTTTCTTTGTCTGCACCCCAAGTGCTGCCAGCGAGTGACTTGAGGACCTTGTTTCTACTTTTGACTTTATTGCAGATTGCTGTGGCATGTGGGGAGAAAGTGTAGGAGCTGTCAAATGTGACGCCAAGTATTTTGGGACACTTGATGGTCGGGATCATTTCTCCATCGACCGTCACAGTCAGCTCAGAATTCACCTCACGCGTATTTGTAGTGAACAGTGTGGCTGAAGATTTGGTGGCGGATATCTTCAGATTTCTTGCAGCGAAATATGAGGCAAGCTCGTTGAGGTAGACGTTCAACCTATCGCAGATGTCATCAATGGGTGGGGGGCCTGATGCCATGATCGTACAGTCGTCCGCATATGATACGATCTCTATGCCGTCTGGAGGAGGTGGGATGGAGGATAGGTAGAGGTTAAACAGAGCCGGAGATATCACCCCACCTTGGGGAACTCCCTGTTTCACTCTACGGTGTTTTGACTTCTTATCCCTAAATTCCACAAATGACTGGCGGCCACACAGATAATTCGCGACCCAACGTTTCAGGCCTGGCTGGAGGGACGTGTTGGCGATGTCCTCAAATAATTTGGCATGGCTGACCGTGTCGAATGCCTTCGATAGGTCCAGTGCCACGAGGACCGTCCTATCACATGGCCTGGGTTGATTGAAGCCACGGCAAATGTGTGTGGTGATGCCATGCAAAGCTGTTGTTGTGCTATGCAGTCTCCGAAATCCGTGTTGATGCTCGGCGAATGGAAATTCTCCTACGAGGCTCGGGAGGAGTAATGCCTCAAGCGTCTTAGCCACTGGTGAGAGAAGGGAGATCGGTCTGTACGACTCCCCCAAACTCGGGTCTTTACCAGGCTTCAGTAGCGGGATCACTCTGCCCATTTTCCAGACATCGGGAACTATAAGAGTGTTCAATGACAGGTTAAGGACAGTGGTAAGGTACTCAACTCCAGGTAAATCCAGATTCTTCAGCATCAATGTAGATATTCCGTCGGGGCCCAACGCCTTGGAAGGTTTGGCGCCACGGATGACATTCGTAACTTCGCCCACGGTAAATTGTGAAGGCTGTTCATCGGCTCGGAGACCACGAATACGGCGAATGGCTCTCCTCCTTGCCCTGTCTCTCTCGGGATGCACAATAAATTGACGGTTGAACAACCTGGCGCATCTCTTCGGATCAGTCACGGTTAACTCGCCAAAAGTGACTGAGGTCCTGTCGTCCCGTCTACCGGGGTTCGAGAGAGACTTAACAGTGGCCCACAATTTGCCTGCACCGGTGCCTAAGTTATATTGCTCCAAGTGTTCCAGCCACAAATTCCGCTTATGTTCGTTGACTACCCTGTTTATTTCCAGATTCAGGTCGCTGATTCTGGGGTTAGCGGGGTCCATAGCACGAATCCCATCACGCTCGTCTGCGAGTACCACTGCTTGCGCCGGGAAATTGGGTCGCACTTGCGGTATTCGACCGGCTGGTATAAAGCGAGCGGCTGCTGCGTTGATGATGTCTCGGAATTTCCTCTCGGCCACAAGCACATCAGAGGGGGGTGGCAGTTCATTGAAGCGGCGATTGGTATACTCTCTGAAGCCAGTCCAATTGGCCTTCTTGTAATTGATGAACGTCCGGCGCTCAGAGGTTATGAAGTCGGGTGGTCGGTCGATGGTGAGGATTATGGGGAGGTGGTCTGACCCCAAAGAGATGACGGCTTGCCAGGATACGTCACTCAGGAGATCAGGGGATGCGATTGAGATGTCTGGCGAGCTGCTGCACCTCCTCGTATTCCTAGTGGGGGCATCCTCATTCACCGTGCAAAACGTGGAGCTATCTATCTGCTATGCCACGCTGGTCGTTACCTAGGGGAGAATGCCATGACGAGTGATGTGCATTAAAATCCCCCAGAACCAGACGACTATGGCCAGATAGCAACCCACTTAGGTCGGGGCTGTAGGCCTGGCCATTAATCGGGACACAGCTACCAACCGGCGGTATATACACGTTGTATATCTCTATCTCGGCAGTACCAGACCTGACTGCTACCCCCATACATTCCATGTATGGGTCACTAGCGTCAAGCGCAGGCGAGATAGGTCTATACTGCACGGAATGGTGTATAACGAAGGCCAATCCCCCACCTCCATTCCTTGAGCGATCCTTACGTAGCACATTGTAGCCGTGACAACTGTGCAAGCTGCAGGTGTTAGTCAGCTTTGTCTCCTGGTTCGCTGCGACCGATATGCTCTTCCGACTCATAAAATCTACAATCTCATCAATCTTGCCTCGCAGTCCATTGCAGTTTAACTGCAAGAACGATACATTTCCCGACACTGGCCTGGCAATATAAGGGCTAGGGTGCTGTCGTTGCATAAATTGCCGTACGGGAGAGGTCGGGGGGGTCACATAGTCCGACGACGAGGACGCCGAATGCGACGACGGCGACGCTTGTGACCCACTGCTGGCTATGTTCGCACAGCACCTAGCGACATAGCCAGTATGACTATACTCCCGTAGCGAAGTTAGGCCAGAGCAAGAACGGAAATGTACCCACTCCAAGCACCGGTTACACCTCACCGACACTGACCGATGATGAAGGCGGTTCTGGCAAACGGAACAGAACCAGGGTCCGGGGTTCTTTTCAATCCCGGCACGGACCAGAAGCATACGGAGAAGGCACTCCGGGATGTGCCTCTCCCATGACGAAAAAAGACGAACACGTACACTGAGGCGGCAGCCCTTGCCGATGAAGATTCCATCGGGTCAATCCGGTGCGTACAACCGGCTGCCATGGGATTGATAATTAATTACTTTTGCGTACTGATTAGCAGACATTAATTACGTGTGATTTTATTGGCCGTCTACAACTAACACATTTTAGTCCCTTATAGCACCATAGGAACGGAGAAGGAAGATGCTTCTAGTTTCTACCGTTGAACCAGCCAGATCGCTTTAAAACGCCTAAAAACTTGCGAATGTTACAAAATTCAGACAAGACCTCAAAAAATATAAAAACCTAAAGTGGAATTTCTTCTTTTTGGAAGTGCAGGACAGGTACACAGCAGATATTTAATTGTTTCTTCTTACTAGAAGTCCTCACAGCTTCTGCACAAATCGTTATTCGTATCATTAAGTATGCAAATGCAAATTTTGCCCATGAACATTCCACTAAGGAACAGGGGCAAACTTCTCACATATCAATGATTGCAGTCCGATTCAAGTTTTAAGCTCAATGATAAGGAGGCCTCCTTTTATAGCCGAGGCCGAACGGCGTGCCTTAGTGCTACACCTCTTTCGAGAGAAGTTTTACATGGCATAGTACCTTACAAATGTTGTCAGCATTAGGAGGGGAAAACCACTGTTGAAAAATTTTTTCTGATGGTCTCGCCAGGATTTGAACGCAGGCGTTCAGCGTCATAGGCGGACATGCTAACCTCTGCGCTACGGTGGCCTCCAATTAAGTATATCAGCATGTTTTCCAAAGAGGCATCGTGTGGCATGTCTCCTCGGCCCTCATCCAATCACATCGTTGGCAGAGCGTTGATCCTCAAATCCTATTAGTTTGAATCGGCCCCAAAACTATCCCGCTCGTCACAATCTGGAGGTGCTGATAATTCATCTCCCTTCTTTATAACCGCCATCCGGAATCTTTCCTTAGCGAAATTGGCAAAGTTCCGGCACAAGCAAAGGTCCTATACTACAGTTCTCTTGGGGATTGGATGTTCACCTAGTGATAGCAGTCTTTTGGATACCTTCTATACCGTTGAGGTGAGAGTTTTAGAGTCTGTCGTATCAAGAATCCCAAATAACTTGAGGGTAAGGCGTTTTTTATTCTTTCTCATTTTCGAGACGCTTATTTTTTTGGCCAGGTCACCGTATCGCAGAGGTAAGCATGTCTACCTATGACGCTAAACGCATGGGATCGAATCCTGGAGAGAACACCATAAATAAATTTTCAGCGCTGGTTAACCCCTCCGCATAAATCCAAATTCTTCAACATCAGCCTTGTCGTGCCCATGAACACAAGGGTGAGCAGACCAAGATATTTTCTACGAGCGGCTAGAGAGAGAATATGATATTAAATCGTTCTGGGAGATTTTAATGCGAAGATAACAGTCAGAAAGTTAAGCCTCCACGAGATAACGTCCGATAATGAGTTAAGGCTGAAATATTCACAAAGCCACAGGGCTGTCGCCGGATCGAAACACGAGGAACCAAATTGATCACTTTGTGATAGATGGAAGGCATTCATCCAGCGTGTTAGATGTACAATCGATCCGTTGAGCGAATATAGATTCGGCCCATTACCTTGTTGCAAGAAAGGTTCGCACCCGTTTAAGCCTGACGAGGAAAGTACGAAAGTACTGACACTGCACGGAAGCTGGACATTGAAAAGCTGCAAACACAACAGATGTCACGACATACTCCACTCGACTGACCCAACTGCTTAATGAAAGCACTTCTTGTTCCGATGATATAATGGCGCAGGGGCAAACCATTGCCCACTCCATGAAAATGCCGCGAAATCCGAACTTGGGTACCGGAAGCCTCCCCCAAGAAGCCTATGGTACGACCATGAGTGTCGAATGCTACTGATGCTAAGAGTGCGGCCTACAGAGCAACCCTACAATCAGTGGCAATGCGCCAGGTGAAGGAGAGGTATCGGGAGAAAAGGAGAGAGGAGAAACGTCTATTCCACAGAAAGAAAAAGGAAATGGAAAGACTGGAGTATGAGCGAATTGATACATACAGGAATGAGAATGAAGTCTGGGTACATCCTCCTGCAAAGACAAAGAAGGAAATCTGATAACTGACACAGATAGCGTGACGAGGATATAGAAAGAACATTTTATCTAACTGCTAGTATTACACGATGGCGGCAAAGAGGATACCGCAGAACCAATTTCTGATGATGGTGTAGAATGTTTACCTCCTAGTCAGAATGAGGTCCAAGTAGGTCACTGCTACTGAAGAACAACAAGGCAGCAGAAGCCGACGGGTTACCCGCTGAACTATTTAAGACGGGAGGCGACACGCTGATAAGGCGTATGCATCAGCTTGTGTGCGCAATCGGGCTAGAAGATCGCATACCCAATGATTGGAACCTGAGCAGACTATATACCGAATACAAGAAAGGAGACATGAAGGACTGTGCCAACTACAGAGTAATAAGTCTTCTCCCCATCGCATACAAGATACTCTCGAGCGTACTGTGTGAAAGATTAAAACCTAAAGTCAATGAGATCAATTCAGCTTCACACTTCGTCAAATCCTAGAAAAGACTCGAAAAAGAACAAATCCACACCTACCATCTCTTTTTTTGGCTACAAAGCCTCCTTTCGTCAGTCCGTCCGTGGATGAAGGAACGCAGAGGCTTAGATCTCCGAAGAAATCTACAGGTATCGATAAAATACCTGATATTGCGCTGAATAGGGTGGGGTTTTTGTCCGTTCTTTTTAGCCATTGCCTCAATTTGGGGTATTTCCGTCAGCTTGGAAGGTGGCGGCAGGTAATTTCTCGGGATATTCCTTCTATCGGCTATGTGGAAGTTACTTGAGTTTGTCATAGTAGATGGGTTAATGAGGTGAGTTGAGGATAGACACATCCTCTGGCATTTTCAATTTGGGTTTAGGCCAGGACATTTGACATCACATGCATTGTCCGTTTTTTACACAAATATTGTCCGTGGCTTCGATAAGAAGCGGTCGCCCTAGATTTTGCTAAGGCCTTCGATTCAGTCTGGCACGCCGGGCTTTTATACAAGCTTCAGTCGTTTGGTCTTGATGCCCAGTTCACGAATGACACGAATTTCCGAGGGTACATGTGGGAATGAGAGAATCGAGGTCAAGGACAGGATAAAATATCTTGGGATGATGTTTGATGAGAAACCCCCGGGATAGATTTGGTGATGGCGCGGACAACAGGTTGGTAGCTGGGTACCTTAGATGTGAGGATGAGCTGGAGGTATTGACTAGTAGAAAGCATCTGCCGCCTACCACTCTCATTAGATTGAGGGAGGAGGGGCATTTATTTGCTGGCGAAGTCCTGCTGGAGATACGACAGCTACGACCTGACATATACTGTGTACAATACGGCACAGTGATTGTATATATGTAAATATTGTAAATATCCGTTTTAAGATAGATTTAAGTTATTCTAATTTCTTTGTTTTTTTAATTCGTGGTAAAGGTGTCACGGTCACAGCCGTGCTGGTCTTCAATTCTCCGTCGGTCGAATCCATCGTTTGTGGCGCAAAGTCAACTATCCCGAACTTGTTGGTAAAGAAGTTCCAGTTTACTTGGCTGCTGTCATGGACTATTGGGCGGCTGAAGTTCCTGAATTGACTGGCAACGCTGCTCGTGACAAGAAGACAACAATTATACCCCGTCACTCGCAATTGGCTATCCGCAATGACTATGGCGAAACAATTAATGGTGGCCTTACAAAGAAACGTGCGTTCCTGTGTGTACGTGTATAGATAAAATGAGAGAAAGAGAAAAATATACAAAGAGAAGGTGGTTTGTTGTGAATGTAAACACAGAATTGACATCTTAATACCGTCTAACCGGCCAGTTATTTTCAGCTGTTGGCCTGAGACCACCTTTATTAATCCACCTTACGCAATGACGAAGAAATAAACAAATTGCTGTCCGTTGGCAAAATTTCCAAATTCCTACTGGAGGGGATTTTCCTAGAAGGCCTTTGATATCCTCGAACTTATTTTAATGAAAAACAGCAGTTTTATTTTTTCTGGGAACTGGGAATGGCGTCACTTCAACACCAAACGATGACGAACTATACTATAGCAGCCGTAACACGAGGCATGAATTTGGTTGTGGATTTGTGGTTAGTCCGAGACTGAAACACCTTATCTCCATCTTTACTCCGGTAGATGAGGATATTTTCTACGAGCGCCTAAAGAGAGAATATGACCGCTGCCCCGCCCATGATATTAAAATCGTTTTGGGAGATTTTAACGCGAAGATGGGGAAGGAAGACATCTTTGGTCCAACAGTCAGAAAGTTTAGCCTCCACGAGATAACGTCCAGTAATGGGTTGAGGCTGATATATTTCGCCGATTTCCACATAAAACAAGTAAAAAGGCGTTAAGTTTGGCCGGGCCGAACTTTGGATGCCCACCACCTCGGGTATATATGTAAACCATATTTCGTCAAAATCCGGTGAAGAATACATACCTTATGCCCCATAGCAGCTATATCGAAATATGTTCTGATTTGGACCAAATACTAATAAGTAAAAGTCATTGTTCATTGGTCATTAGCTATATCTAAAAATAAACCGACCTGAACTATATACGACACGGATGGCGAAAAGCCTAACATAAGTCACTGTATCAAATTTCAATGAAATCGGATTTTAAATGCTCCTTTTATAGGGAATGACTTTAAATCGAGATATCGGTCTATATGGCAGCTATATCCAAATCTTGACCGATCTGTGCCAAATTGCAGAAGTATGTCGAGGAGCTTAACTTAACTTACTGTCCCAAATTTCGGCAACATCAGACAAAAAATGCGCCTTTTATGGGCCCGAAACCTTAAATCGAGAGATCGGTCTATTTGACAGCTATATCCAAATCTAGACGGATCTGAGCCAATTTGAAGAAGGATGTCGAAGGATCTAACACAACTCACTGTCCAAAATTTCAGCAAAATCGGATAAAAAATGTGGCTTTTATGGTCCTAAGAGCCTAAATCGGCTGATCGGTCTATATCAAGATATAGTCCGATATAGCCCATCTTCGTACTTAACCTGCTCATGGACAAAAAAAAAAAGATCTGTGCAAAGTTTCTGCTCAATATCTCAATTTTTAGAGACTGTAGCGTGATTTCAACAGACAGACGGACGGACATGGCTAGATCGTTTTAGATTTTTACGCTGATCAAGAATATATATACTTTATAGGATCGGAAATGGATATTTCGATGTGTTGCAAACGGAATGACAAAATGAATATACCCCCATTCTTCGGTGGTGGGTATAAAAATATTCACAAAGCCACATGGCTGTCACCCAATCAAAACACAAGGAACCAAATTGATCACGTTGTGATAGATTTGAATATAAATTCGGACCATTACCTTGTTGCAGTAAAGGTTCGCACCCGTTTGAGCGTGACGAGGAAAGTACGATCTGACACTGCACGGAAGCTCGACATTGAAAAGCTGCAAACAAAATAGATGGCAACGGTATACTCCACTCCACTGACCCAACTGCTTGTTGAAAGCACTCCTTGTGTCGATGATATAATGGCGCAGTGGCAAACCATTGCCCACTTCATGGAAAATTCGTACTTGCTTACCGGAAGCCTCTCCCAAGACGGCCATAGAACGACCAAGAGTGTTGAGATGCTACTGAAGTCAAGAATGCGGCATATAGAGCAACCCTGCAATCAGTAACGGGAAGGAGAGGTATCAAGAGAAAAGGAGAGAGGAGAAACGTTTATTCCGCAGAAAGAAAAAGGAAATGGAAAGACGTGAGTGTGAGCGAATTGAGATTTACAGGAATCAGAATGAAATTTGGAAATTCCACCAAAGAATTAAACATCAAACCGATGGCTTTGGTACAGGCACATCCTACTACAGAGACAAAAAATTAAATCTGGTAAATGACACAGATAGCATGCTGAGGATATGGAAAGAACATTATCCCCAACTGCTAGTGTCCGACGTTGGCTGCGAAGAGAATCCGCAGAACCAAGCAATGATGATGGAATAGAATGTTTACCTCCTAGTCAGAATGAGATCCAAGTAGCAGTGACTGAAGAACAACAAGGTAGCAAAAGCCGACGGGTTACCCGCTGAACTATTTAAGACCGGAGGCGACTCGCTGATAAGGCGTATGCATCAGCTTTTGTGCACAATCTGGCTAGAAGAACGCATTCCCGATGATTGAAACCTCAGCATACTATGTCCCGTACACAAGAAAGGAGACAAGACGGAATGTACCAACTACAGAGGAAGAAGTCTCCTCCCCATCGCATACAAGATACTCTCGAGCGTACTGTGTGAAAGATTAAAACCTAAAGTCAATGAGATAATTGGGCTCTATAAATTCATCTTTAGACCTGGTAAATCTACCCTGGACCAGATATTCACACTGCGCCAAATCCTGAAAGAGACCCGAGAAGTACAAATCAACACCTACCATATTATTGTTGACTACAAAGCCGCTTTCGATAGCCCTATACGTTCACTGGTATTTCAAGCCATGTCTGAGTTTGGTATCCCTGCAAAATAATAAGACTCTGCAGGATGACACTTTCTAATACGCGTTCCTCCGTAAGAATAGGAAATAATCTCTCGGAAATAATCTCTGATTGCATTTAATACCAAACGAGGTTTCAGACAAGGAGACAGCCTATCGTGTGATCTCTTTAATATCCTGCTGGAGAAGATTGTTCGAGATGCAGATGTGAATAGATATGACACACTAATCACAAGAAAATACATGCTACTCGCCTATGCCGACGACATCGACATCATAGGTCGGTCACCGGAAGTAGTAACTGCAGCCTTTGAAAGAATCGAAAGTGAGTCAGCGAAAATGGGTCTGGCAGTAAATGGAGATAAGACGAAATGGATGGTTTCAACTCCCAAAACGCCTTGTATAACCGAGCAGATAAAGAAAATGGAGAAAGCTAGGAACCACAACTTAAAGATAGTCAGCAAATTTATCTACTAAGGCACCGCCGAAACTGAAATGAATGATAACAGTTTTGAGATAAAGTGAAGAATAATACTGGCAAACAGTTTCGACTTTGGATTAAGTAGCAGTTTAGAAACAAGGCCACCACTCGACAGACGAAGAATGCACTATACAAGCCACTGATCAACAGCAATGCCATGGCAGCCTGTTGTACGCACCGGATTAGCCCGATGGAATCCTTATCGCCTGCCGCCTCATGACCCCCAGGCTGCCCCCTCAGTGTACGTGTTCGTCTTTTTTCGTCATGGGAGAGTGCCTTCTCCGCATGCTTCTGGTCCGTGCCGGGATTGAAAAGAACCCCGGACCCTGGTTCTTTTCGGTTTGCCAGAACCGCCTTCATCATCGGTCGGTGTCGGTGAGGTGTAACCGGTGCATAGAGTGGATACATTTCCGTTCTTGCTCTGGCCTAACTTCACTACGGGAGTATGGTCATACTGGCTATGTCGCAAGGTGCTGTGCGAACGTAGCCAGCAGTGGGTCACAAGCGTTGTCGTCGTCGCCTTCGGCGTCCTCGTCGTCGGACTATGTGACCCCCCCGACCTCTCCCGTACGGCAATTTACGCAACGGCAGCATCCTAGCCCTTATATTGCCAGGCCAGTGCCGGGAAGTGTATCGTTCTTGCAGTTAAACTGCAACGGACTGCGTGGCAAGATTCATGAGATAGTGGACTTTATGAGTCGGAAGAGCATATTGGTCGCAGCGATCCAGGAGACAAAGCTGACCAACACCTGCAGCTTGCAAAGTTGTCACTGTTACAAAGTGCTACGTAAGGATCGCTCAAGGAATGGAGGTGGGGGATTGGCCTTCGTTATACACCATTCCGTGCAGTATAGACCTATCTCGCCTGCGCTTGTCGCTAGTGACCCCTACATGGAATGTATAGGGGTAGCAGTCAGGTCTGGTACTGCCGAGATAGAGATATACAACGTGTATATACCGCCGGTTGGTAGCTGTGTCCCGATTAATGGCCAGGCTTACAACCCCGAAATAAGTGGGTTGCTATCTGGCCATAATCGTCTGGTTCTAGGGGATTTTAATGCGCATCACACGTCATGGCATTCTCCCCTAGGTAACGATCAGCGTGGCATAGCTTTGGCAGGGCAGATAGATAGCTCCACGTTTTGCACGGTGAATGAGGATGCCCCCACTAGGATTACGAGGAGGTGCAGCAGCTCGCCAGACATCTCAATTGCATCCCCTGATCTCCTGAGTGACGTATCCTGGCAAGCCGTCATCTCTTTGGGGTCAGACCACCTCCCCATAATTCTCACCATCGACCGACCACCCGACTTCATAACTTCTGAGCGCCGGACGTTTATCAATTATAAGAAGTCCGATTGGACTGGCTTCAGAGGGTATACTAATCGCCGCTTCAGTGAACTGCCACCCCCTCTTATGTGCTTGTGGCGAGCTGAATCTGGAAATAAACAGGATAGTCAACGAACATAAGCGGAATTTGTGGCTGGAACACTTGAAGCAATGTAACTTAGGCACCGGTGTAGGCAAACTGTGGGCCACTGTTAAGTCACTCTCGAACCCCGGTAGACGGGACGACAGGACCTCAGTCACTTTTGGCGAGATAACCGTGACTGATCCGAAGAGATGCGCCAGGTTGTTCAACCGTCAATTTATTGTGCATCCCGAGAGAGACAGGGCAAGGAGGAGAGCCATTCGCCTTATTCGTGGTCTCCGAGCCGATGAACAGCCATCACAATTTACCGTGGGCGAAGTTACGAATGTCATCTGTGGCGCCAAATCCTCCAAGGCTTTGGGCCCCGACGGAATCTCTACATTAATGCTGAAGAATCTGGATTCACCTGGAGTTGAGTACCTTACCACTGTCCTCAACCTGTCATTGAACACTCTTATAGTTCCCGATGTCTGGAAAATGGGCAGAGTGATCCCTCTACTGAATTCTGGAAAAGTCCCGAGTTTGGGGGAGTCGTACAGACCGATCTCCCTTCTCTCACCAGTGGCAAAGACGCTTGAGCCATTACTCCTCCCGAGCCTCGTAGGAGAATTTCCATTCGCCGAGCATCAACATGGATTTCGGAGACTGCACAGCACAACAACAGCTTTGCATGCCATCACCACACACATTTGCCGTGGCTTCAATCAGCCCAGGCCATGTGATAGGACGGTCCTCGTGACACTGGACCTATCGAAGCATTCGACACGGTCAGCCATGCCAAATTATTTGAGGACCCTGTGGACGCACCCCATCTTAGTCGCAGAGTTCCTGGGTCAGACGAAAGATAGAACACAATAAACTGCTACAACAACAACTACCCGTGTTGTTATATGGTTCTGAGGCATGGGTACTTGTGAAGCAGATGAGGCAGTGAATGGAGTATTTGAGAGAAAGATTCTTCGTAAAATATATGGACCAGTTGGCATTAATGGAGAATATAGGCGTCGTATGAACCACGAGCTGTTTGACGATGATAGCATAGTTACACATATCAAAATACAAGGGCTGCGTTGGCTAGGTCGTGTTGTCAGAATGGATGAAGAAGCTCTAGCAAAGAAGTCTTTTGAAGGCACGCAAACCACGCAAACCGGGAAGACCAAAAACCCGATGGAAAGATCAAGTGGTGGGAGACACTTTGAAACTTGGTGTAAGAGATTTTAGAATGAGCGCAGAAGTTCGAGGCGCTTGAAACAGTATTCTACGTTCAGCTAGTGGAACAAATGTTCTGTCATAGCTAATTAAAGGAAAGTAAGTAAATTGCGGGAAACGAGGGGCTCAACGGTGAAAATAGAACAAAGTACCAGCCATAAAGGCCGAAAAAAATTAGCGCGTTGAGCAAAAATGAAACTCTGCACACAAACGCAACAAAAGCAACGCGGAAAAGTTAAAAATTCAACTTTGACGCTTAAAAGCGATCGTCATTTCTGCGCTGCCACACGTAAGTAGTTTTTTTTTTGTCTTCAAACTTTTGCGTGTTGATTTTTTTACATTTGTTTGCAGAGTCCCCTTACTCCGTAAAATCGCTTAAGCGGCCAATGTAAGATTTATTTTTCAATAAGTCTCTTTAATTCTGGAATTTTAAGGCTTGAAATACTGAAACTATTGATCAAGACGAAAAGAACAACTTGAAAAGTAATCATTTTTTAATAATAGAAATTTTATTTAATAAAACAATTAGTTTTTGAACCTATATAGTTCCATTCAAAACGTTCGTCGTCAATCTTTCTTCAAATAATATAAATAATAATTATAACAATGACCATAATGGTAGCAATCATCGTTATCATCATCATAAATCATAATAATAATACAGTAGTAGTTGTAGTGGTAATAGTATCCATATTCGTATGTGTAATTGTAGTAATGATAATAATATGACTTAATAAGGGAATGCGAAGCCTATGACCGAAACAAACATTCTCTAAAACATTTTCTTAACTGTAGTCCTTAAGAGGATCACTCTACGCCGCTTTCCACCTCAATCGAAACATATCAATTCGGCAGTCGCTGGTTCCTCAACGGGTGGCGCTATTGGTTCGGGTTCGTGTTGAGGTGGAGCTGGGGCCGATTGAACAGCTTGAATTTGTGTTGCAGCAGCCTGTTGTTGTTGTTGGGGTAAATGCATTGATGGCATGGGCTGCGGTGGGGGTTGGGCTTGAGCTTGGAGTGGAGCCTGATGTTGTTGTTGCTGCTGTTGGTGCACTTGCAGCTGGGGCGAGGATACATTTGCCATGGTGGTTTGTGTCGGTGGTAAATTACCAACGTTTGGTATAGGCGAATGGGCATGCATAAGATGTTGTTGTTGCTGCAACATAACATGTGCCAGATGTGGCTGCTGATGTGGCTGCTGTGGTTGATGCTGCGGTAGTGATGATACACCTACCGGTCCTTGATTATTTGTCACGGGTATATTGTTGTTGGCCTGAGTCTGGTGGTTCTGTGTTAATTGGGACTGTTGTGGCTGCTGTGGTTCTCCGCCCAACGCTCCCGGATGATGGGGTGATTGGTGATGCTGCATCATGCCGGGCGGCAAATGGTTTTGCATTTGAGGTTGATTCATTGATGGTTGTTGTTGCATCATCATATTACTTGGTTGTGGCAAACTCTGAGGGCCATTGGTTGGCAAGTTCTGGGGCCCGTTTGGCGGCATGCCACCTGCTGGATGCGAGTACATTCCTGGCATCACCTGAGCCATATCAGCTTGTGTTGTTGTATGCGAGTGGTAGGAGGGCATGCCTCCGATTGCTCCTGTGTCCGTTGTGGTGGCATTGGGGTTGTATGGATTGTAACCAAGACCTCCCGGTGCCCCTGGCATGGGCTGCATGAAGGGAAATGTGGTTTGACTCATGCGATATTGGGCCATCTGCTGTTCTTGGCGCAACTGCATTTCTCGCTCCTGCTCCTGTAGTCTATGCAATGCCAACTGGCGCTGATATTGCAAATATTCCTGTTTCTTTTTTCGCATTATTTCTAACTTTTGAGCCATTTGTATCTGCCGTTGGCGTTCTTGCTCCTCTGCCATGCGTCTGAGGTTTTCTGAGTGTTCGTGTCTTAAGTCATCTAGAGCAGCTCGAGAATCTTTGATTTGAGCCAATTTATCCTGTAATTGTTCGTACCACATGCGTTTATCGTCCAGCTCTTTGATAAACGACAACTGTTGTGAATGCAAACCGGTCAAGGTCATGAAGAGTGTTTGCACTGAACTGTCATTAGCGATACTGCGACCACGACTTGAATTTGACTTCATGCGATTTACAAAGATCTCAACCTGGGTACGCATATTGGCGGCAAATTCATCGATCTTCTGCTCATCCGTTGATTTTGGGCGAAAATCGTTAACATTTAAGGGTAGCTGTTGCTGACCCGCCTGTGGTTGTGGTGTTGGTGGCATAGGACTGGGAGCCGATGGGCTGGCCAATGGTGAATCATTAACTTTCCGTTGTTCCCAGTAGCTTCGATTTAAATATTTGGCCAAATCTGGATTGGTTTCTTCGGGCTGGGGCTCTTTAGGTGCTGGTGGGGCTTCGGGACTGGGCGAACGTTGTTGCATGCGATAGGCAGCTGTAGTCTAAAAAAAATTAAAGACACCAAATTTAGCAGCAAATTAATAAATGTCGATAATAAAACAGTTGATAATGCTATTTAACCCGTTGGGGGATGATCAAATATTTTTTCTGCCTCGTCTAAAGATACAGGTTTATATATTTATGGAACTACTTGGACTCTATTTGGTATGGGTATTGGTACAAGGTGAGAAACCAAATATGGTTAGGTTTAATTGGCAGTCTGCCGTCAGACTAACTTAGAAGTCTCCGTCCAATGTGATACCACAGGAACAAGAGAAGGAAGATGCTTTCAGTTCCTACCATTTAACCATTCAGATCGCTGTAAAATGCCCAAAAATATCCGCTAAAACTGGTCAGTTCTCAAAGAAATGAGAACTTAAAGTGGAACTTCTTCTAGCTGCCAGTGCGGGACACACACACAGCAGATGTTCTATAGTCTATTCTTCTTCGACGTTTTTGATGATAACTATATGCATTTTCATTATTAGGTTAGAAATATATATAGCAGCCCCCGTAATGTGCAAACTTTTAGGGTCCTAGGTGGTTCAAGCGTTAACGCCTTAGCTCTAAATATTTAATATATCAAAGAGTAATCTCTACCCGTTCTCAAATTTCCCACTGCCCACTGTGGTACGGCACTTATCTTAGGCCTGCTCAAAATGACCTCAGGCTACTGATAGGGGTTCTGACTGGCCATTGCTTCTCTGATCGTTGCTGTCAAGTTATACGATTTTCTGCAGAGTTTATGGGGATCAAAGACGATTAAGCAGCTCTATAAGACGAAATCAGGCGACAAAGACCCTAACCTTGCAAAGACATAATTACATGCTAAGTAATACCTTCTGGGCGGTTATCACAGAGACCATCCAAATCGTCATCTTGCGGATTGGTATCCACCCCCAGAAGCATTAAGGTAGAACCTCTAGATCAAGCGACATAGCAAGCGGGTCTAGACAACATTCATGCAGACACGGTAGCAGATGCGGTGAATAGCTACCGGTTAGGTCTTTGGAGATCGACCGCCACCCATTGCACCTGAAGAAATTGACCTCCCCAACCGAATCAATTAGACGAAAGATAGAACAAAACACACTGCTATAACAACAACAACGATATATGCAGTCATGTTATCGGGGCATGAAACAGATGATTGGAAGCCAATCCCGCAGACGGGAATTTCCTTCGAAGGTTTAAACACCGAAAACATTGTTCAGCGGTAGTCATCCTCAAACTAAAACCGATACCCCAGTAGTCGAGTCCAAGTACCGGGAACGACGGTAATGGATTTCTAATGAAGGACTACTCCACCTCTGCAGATCTGCAGCTACAAAAACAAACTCACGTAATGCTGGCAATAATTATGAGTGTTTCAGGCAATAACAACTTCTCTACTAAGAGATTTTGCTCTGCCAATCGGCATTTGGTTCCGTCTATAGATACCTAAAACTTGAGTGGAACAGTACTCCCCTGTTGTTGTACACTGACTCCATCCATGTTGTTGTATACTGACTCCATCGCAGCCCTTCTTTACTCCAAAGCTTTGTTCTCGGGTTCATTTTGTTAGCAATAATACAACAAGTATCTTTTATCACAATTGTTTAAACTGCGTACAGCAGCTGCCTTAAAAGAAATCCCTCGTCTAGCCTACTACCCGCAATGGGTTAAAGTTTTTGATAAATCATAAGATAAGATAATAGTCATATGTGCTAACATATAAATCAAATATTAACATTTACCTGCTGTTGTTGTTGCTGCTGTTGTTTTTTACTTTCGGCCTCCGATTGACTCAAAGCCAAAGCCAATTGCAATTCTTCTTCTTCCTTCAATTCTTGTTCCGTTTTGCGGGGGGGTGTCTAAGTAAAACGAAACACAAAAAAATCAAAACAATTTCAAGTTAGTCACACACAAAAGAAGGGAAAACACAAAGATTAAGACACACATGAGACATACATCTGTACTCACCTGCACCTGCTGGGCCAATGAACTGTTCAGATATTCAGCGGGCAAATCACTTTCCGCCGAGCGTGCAGCAGTCTTAGCCGATGTAGGGCGTTGAATTTGAGCATAGCAACCATCACAAACACGAACCTAAGGAAGAGATTAATAAATGTTTATAATGTTTCTCTCTTAATTGTATATCGCCACTTACAATCTTCTCAATGCCAAATTTGGGCAAAGGACATGATTTACTTGTACATTGTCCACAAAAAACTTGGCCGCAATTGCGACAGTGATGTTTGCGATTGGTAAATGTGAACTCATCGCGACAACGATGACATTTCTTGCCATCCGTCCAGTTCGGAGCAGTGTCCATGGTGAACATGGCGTCGGCCTCCTTCAACTCTGGAAATGGGTGGCCTTTTGCTTTTAATATGGTCATAGTATCCTGTACAAAAATAAAGAAGAGATTTTTTGAAAATGATTAAAATGTGTTAATATTTTTGGTAAAAAAAAAACAAAATCGCCATCACCTCCTCTTGACAATCTTCTACGCTTAGCTCTTCATCTGTACTCATGTTGTTAATTTATCTTCAATTGTTTAAAACAAAGTATTCAATGCGATGTATGTTAAAGATTTTCCTAAATTTTAAAATAGAAGACATTTCTAAAGGCACTAAAAGTGCAATACATTGATAGTCATTGGATCTGTGCTTATGGTTCCAAAAATCTATCATAGGAGGGAAAAACTGGTTTTTCGGATATTTAATTTATATATAAAACAAAATAAATAATAAGAACCAACTTTGGCGAAAACTTCATTCAAAGTCAAGTCTCAAGTCAATATATGGTAACAAAGAAAGCCCATAGACTGAGGGAGTCAGGAACCTGACGGTCCTCAAACTTTGGGATTTTGCTGATCGGCGTGCCGACAAGCTAAATGTGGCGCGACGGATTATTTACCACAAAAGTCCTTCCTTTATGACGGGCTGAAGTTTTTTCGCCTTTCCCGGGATGAAAGGAGCTTCTTCGAACAATAGTAAAAACTGTCAGGCACTGGGTCACGGGTCATCAACTGGTGGACGGGAACGAAGCTGACCAGGAAGATCACGCTACGATATCAGTTGACCCTAACCAGTTCGAATTTTTTTTGGTAGGGAGAACGCATTCTATCATAATAACGCAAATGAAGTGTGAGCTGATGCTATGTGTTGCAGGTTGACAAAGGCCCTGTGTTCGGGTAATTTGCAACACAAGACGTGACTTACCCAGAGACTGAGAGAGCAGTCTTGGACTGCTTATAGAAGTCCTGACTTGACGTCTTTGACGTTGCTTTGAACACAGGGAGAGACGGACTTCCACCGAGTTTGCTGTTGTTGTAACTACATTTTAATGTGGAGGTGTTGATCCTCGTCAAGCTCCTGTAGGTGAGCAAGCTCGTTCAGGTCCAAAGGACCGATCACCGCAGGAACAGAGTGGCCGTTGGTTATTTAAAGGCGCCAATAACTCGCCTTATCCTGTCGAGCATCATAGGCTCTCAGTATTTGCCGGTGCCACCCGACCTCTCACTGAGACTCTCCGCACGATACCGCTGATTGCCAGCGACTGCTGTTACAGCTACTCCGGATGGAGCATTCCACTATCCGCAACCTGTGGGTGCGCCCAGTATCTCGCAGCTAAACTTCTCGTGACAGCAAAGCACACCACACAGATCGGACCTTAAAGTTCCAGTTTATATGGTGCACACAGCTATTTGAAGTGTAACTTTTTTGGCATAAACTTGTATTTCAATTCAATTAGGCGGAGTGAAATTTACTTTGAACACATGAGAAAAAGAAGAGTAATATCAAACCAATCGTCATGATGAAAACCGATGACAGGTTATGTCTGCTAAGTTTTTTGTACAAAATTTGGAATGTATAAGACTGACATCACACGGCACGTCATGTTATACGCACACAGAGGTAGCAGCCCTTACAAATGAAGGACACTATCGGATCAATCCAGTACGTACAACCGGCTGCCATGAGATTGACTAGGGAGTGGTCGATGTAGTTGCTATCGGATTACTTCTGAGCATGGAATTCAAATTGGGGCTTATTAGGGGTTTCTCTGCTCGTGTCCGGGTCTGCAAGGACACAGGCTTTCCTTTCTGTAGAGGCGGTTCTACTGTGATCTGGGTGATCTTGCGAACGGAATGGGATGGGATTTCGACGTAAGGTGCGATAAGCTCAGGCGAAGTTAAGTGCTTGAGTTTTCTTCTCCCGCTCTGGTTCTCCACTTTTCCTGTTCCTCTTATTCGTGTATAACCTCTGGATATAGTCCGAGGTCTCACATCTGCTTTCTCCAAACTGGTCCAAGCTGGACTCCGAGTATAAGGGATTGTTGGGATTGTTGGTTAATACAACCTGGTAACAAATAACGAGCAGTTGCGAAAAAATGATGTTGGGAACATTGAGCTGTCATAGTTTCTTGTCGGGTTTATATTCTAATATGGCTAACAAGTCAGCAAATAAAAGAAATCAGATCGGTTCTTCTAGAATTCTGGATTCATTGTTTGAAAAGTTTATAAAAAATCTGTCTGGTTTTGGTCATTTTCCGTATTCTATGTACGTAGCGCAGAGGTTAGCATGTCCGCCTATGACGCTAAACGCTCGGGTTCAAATACTGGCGAGAACATCAGTAAAAAATTTCAGCGGTGGTTATCCATTCCTAACTGCGGATTGCCGTTCGGACTCGGCTATAAAAAGAAGGTCTCTTATCATTAAGCTTAAACTTGAATCGGGCAGCACTCAATAATATGTGAAAAGTTTGCCCGTGTTCCTTAATGGAATGTTCTTGGCAATTTCGTATTTGCAGGTACGAATTAAGGTCTCATTTTTGCCCGGTTCCTTGATGGAATATTCATGGGCAAATTTGCATTTGCATTTTGGACTTCCCTCATCACCTCAGGTCTTCTGATACTGGTTAGTACTGGTCTTTTGATACTGTTTCCACAACAAGAACAAAGTCAATTTTTTTTAGATTTAATGCAACCCCCTACTTAAAAAAAGTATTCATCGATTGATTTTATTAATCTAGTTTCACACAAAACTTTTATATATGCCGTAAGGTCACTTGAAATAAACTGATTTGAAGCTTTCCACCATACTATTGAAAATAAATGGTGTCATTGGTTAATTTAATTATACGTGTTTGACAGCTTTTGACATTCGCCAGTGGCGGGCAAGTGCTGCTACCGATTAATTCAGCATTTTTGTCGTATGTTTTAATAATCGTTTGGTACTTATAATTGTTATTGTTGTAGCAGTGTGTTGCACACTGAGGAGGCAGCCCTTGCCGATGAAGGTGACTTGTATTGTGTGGTCTCTTGTCACAATCAGGACATAAATCTTGCAAATCGGCATCAATCCATGCTCTGTAGGAGTTGAGGCGACTGCATCTGCGGGAACGTAATTGGGCCAGAACTACTCTGGTTTGCCGGGGGAGGTCAATTTCTTCAGGTGCAATGGGAGGCGGTCGTTCTCCAAAGACTCCATTCACCCGGCAGCTATTTACCACATCTGCTACCGTGCCTGCATGACTTTTGCCTAGACCCTCTTGATATGCCGCTTGATCTAGAGGTTCTCTCATGGAGCGCTGAACCTCACGCTGTAGATCATGTAGATCTATCTTAAGGCTTCTGGGCGGTGGATATTTATCCACAAATCATCATTTGGATGGTCTCTTCGAAAACAGCCCAGTTATGTTTTCGCACTGGTAGGATTTTTGTCTCCTGATGGAAGTGGTCCACATGAGAACTGAGGAGACAGCCCGTCGCAGTTCGGAGGGTGGCATTCTGATGAGACCACACTGGCGCTGCATAACTTACCACAGACCGGCCAATTGCTTTGTAAGTGGTCAACAACGTTTTTTTGTCTGTGGCATTTGGGGTGAATGTGTAAGAGCTGTCAAACACTCGATGGTCGGAATCATTTCTAAATCAATCATCACAGTCAGCTCGGCATTCACCTCACGCGTATTTGTAGTGAACAATGTGGCTGAAGATTTGGTGGCAGATATATTCAGATTTCTTACAGCGAAATGCGAGGCAACTTCAACCTATCGCAGATGTCAACAATGGGTCGAGCCCTGATGCCATGATCGTATAATCGCCAGCATATGATACAATCTCTATGCCGTCTGGAGGTGGTGGAATGGTGGATAGGTAGTGGTTAAAGTGGTGCGGGAGATATCACACCGCCTTGGGGAACTCCATATTTCACTTTACGGTGCTTCGATTTCTTATCCCTAAATTACACAAATGACTGGCGATCACACATATATTTTGAGACCCAGCGTTTCAGGCCTGACTAGAGGGACGTCGGGGATACGGCGAATAGGTTGGGAATAAATTGACGGTTGAACAACCTTGCGCATCTCTTAAAATCATTTACGGTTACTTAGCCAAAAGTGACTGAGGTCCTGTCATCCTGTCTACCGGGGTTCGATAATGACTTAACAGTAGACCACAACTTGCCTAAACCAGTGCCCAATTTACATTGCGCCAAGTGTTCCAGCCACAAATTCCGCTTATGTTCGCTGACTACCCTGTTTGTTTCCAGATTCAGCTCGCTGATTCTGGGGTTAGTGGGGTCCAAACAACGAATCCCATCATGCTCGTCTGCGAGTACCGCCGGAAAATTGGATTGCACTTGGGGTATTCGACCGGCTGGCATAAAGCGAGCGGCTGCTGCGTTATTATCTCGGAATTTCCTCTCAGCAACCAGCACATCCGAGGGGGGTGCCAGTTCACTGAAGTGGCGTTTGGTGTACTCTCTGAAGCGAGTTTATGAAGTCGGGTGGTCGGTCAATGGTGAGAATAATGGGGAGGTGGTCTGACACAAATAGATTACGTCTTGCCAGGATACGTCACTCAGGAGATCACGGGATACAATGGAAATGTTTGGCGAGCTGCTACACATCCTCATAATCTTAGTGGGAGCATCCTCATTCACCATGCAGAACGTGGAACCTTCAAATTGCTCTGGCAAAGCTAAGCCACAGTTGTCGTTACCTAGGGAAGAATGCCAATAACCAGACGATTATGGCCAGATAGTAACCCACTTATGTCGGGGTTGTAATCTTGGCCATTAATTGGGACAGAGCTACCAACCGGCAGTATGTAGACGTTGTATAGCTCTACCTCGGCAATACCGGATCTGACTGCTATTCCCATGCAATCCATGTAGTGGTCACCAGCGCCAGGCGCAGGCCAGATGGTTCTATATAGCACGGAGTGGTGTATCATGAAGGCCAATCCCCTAACTCCATTCCTTGAGCGATCCTTATGTAGCACATTGTATCCGTGATAACTGTACAAGCTGCAGGTGTTGGTCAGCTTTGTCTCCGGGTTCGTTCATCTTGCCACGGAGACCGTTACAATTCAGTTGCACTGGCACTGGCCTGGCAATATTGGGGCTGCTGGTGCGTATATTGCCGCACGGGAGAGGTCGGGGGGGTCAAATAGTCCGACGACGAGGATGCAGAAGGCGACGACGACGACGCTTGTTACCCACTGCTGTCTATGCTCGCACAGTACGTTGCAACATATACCATATGACTATACTCCCGGAGTGATGTAAGGCCAGAGCAAGATCGGAAATGTACCCACTCCATGCACCGATTACACCTCAACGACACCAACAGATGATGGAGGCGGGTCTGGCAAACCGAACAGAACAAGGGTCCAGAAACGTGCGGAGAAGGCAACCCATGATGTTCGTCTCGCATGCATATATAAGTTTACATACTCCGATAAACATTGAGCTTGTTAAACAACTGAAATAAACGCGTATTGAGATTATACTCTGATGGTGAAGCACTTTGTTCTGTATTCCTTATCTTAAATACACTACTCTCTCGTTTTTGTTAAAACAATGTGGATTAAAACAAAAACAAAAAAATCCCCTGCGTGACAACTGTGTTTTTACGAATGCCCAAGAGATTTCTAATTGTGTTAACCATAATCTCGTTTGCATAAAGACAGCAAGGCGTGTCTGAAGGCGAAAATGGTTGACTCTATATAATAATTTCGTCCGGGATTTATTTCGCATGTTAAACATTTAATACTACTCACTTTTATGGCCTGATATCTCTCAGAATTTCGAAATGCATAGGCCCATGTTTGCACCAACTCGAGCATTTTTGCTCTCACATTATCATATGTTGTTGTCTCCAGAAACTGACTAAGCATTGTGCAGTTCTCTTTTGTAAAAACCTCTTCGTGCATAGGTGCACCACAGTTTTTTACCACAGACTCCAAAACCAAACAAGTATAATAGGCAGTATGTGGATTGGTGGAATTCATTTTCTTCTTAATAGCCAAAAATGCATTTTTTGGGCTAAAAAAAAAGAAGCAAACAAACATTATGCACCATAGCACCATTAAAATTTCGCCACAAAACTTACGTTGTGTCCTTTTGATTTATGGCATCACAGCACTCCATAATTGCTTCCCATTTTGGCTCCAACAGTAAATGGTTGGTGGCGCTGTCTGAAAGAGTGAACAGACAAAGGGCGAGATTTTTTCAATTAATACAACGCATTTCCATGCAATCGAGAAAGTTTAGTGATCCCGCATACTGATTTTGTTGACAATTTTCATTTCATATCATTTTAATTGATGAGTCACTTTGGCGAATTTTGTTTTGCAAAAAATTGTAGTAAAATCGGGCAATCATAACTTTTCAGGAATTTGACACACCGAAGCAGAACTTACCCAAATGTTTGTCGAAATTTGTACGAAACATGGTGAATAATTTTTAAACTTTGTATTATTAGAAAATATATGTATTTTGTTGTCGACTTTTTAACTTTTTTACAAATTTCCTGTGTCTTCAAGTCTTACTTTTTCGCTTTTGTATATAAATTGCAATTGTCACTTGCCACTTAATTCTCTGTCTACATTTTCGACCAATCGATTATACGACTTTTTGTTTAACAAAGTCGAAGTCGACTTTTAGTGGATAAAAACAAACGAATATAAATTACAATCGATTGTTCAATCATCATCGTCACTCAAAAGCAGGGCAGCCAGACATTACGATTTTATGTCATTTTTAAGAATTATCGCCTTTGATTTTGGCCTTTTGACGCTTGACGATTTTTGCTTTCAATCCCTTTACGATTTGACAAATTTTTATTTCGATTTGTTGTGTTCGTAAACTTAATTTTGTTGTATTTTCATTTTAATTTTTTTTTTTTGAAAAAATTTCACTGAAATTTTGCCTTAAGCTTAGTATGCACCTCCAGCGAAATTTTCGCTTGCACCCAACTTTAACAATTTTTAGCTTATAAAGTACAAATATGCTAAAGTTAATCGTTTTTAGTAGCAAATCACTTTTTTCATGTTGCATGGAGCTATTAAAATATAAATTTCTCATTTGCAGTAGCGAGAAAAAATTCGCCAATGATTGTTGTGGTACCCTGTTACACCAAGAACATTTCATTTGAGCTGCGTACCTGTACGCGAAATTTTCGGCAACGGTACCGGCAATGAAAATTTTGTTTAGGATATGTCAATGCATTTCCTATGGTAAGGAAAATTTCGATAGAGGTGAATACCGCGAAATTTTCGGTCATTTCGGCGAAAATTTTATTACAATGTTGTCTTTGAGAATCGAGCAAGACCTTTTTCACCCTTTTGCGTAGCTGGTTCGGATCCTTACCCTTTAGAAGTGGTAGAATATATACGTGGGAGCTATATCTAAATCTGAACCGATTTCGGCCAAAATTTTTAGATTTTTTGGAAGTCGTCGGGGAAGTGTTATGCAAAATTGTGTTAATAAATGCGCTTGCAGTGGTTCCTAAAAGTGAAAATCGGGCGAAATACATATATGGCAGCTATATCTAAATCTGAACCGATTTCTATGAAATTCACCGTTAACGTCGAGACTCAAGAGAAAATCCTTCCTGCCAAATTCGGAGGAACACATATATGGGAGCTATATCTAAATCTGAACCGATTGTTTCCAATTTCAATATGATTCGTCTCTAAAAAATGTATGTGCCAAATTTGATGGCGATCGGATGAAAATTGCGAAAATTCCATTAATTTTACTCCAAGCACTACCTCGTAGTAATTCCGGTGACCGACCCATGATATCGATGTCTTCGCCATAGGCGAGTAGCATGTGCACTCTTGTAAGTAGTATGGCATATCTATTCACATCTGATCTCGTATCTCCTTCATAAGCTATCTCCTTGTTTGAAACCTCGTTTAGAATTGAATGATTCGGGGAGATTCAAAACTCCATATAAAAAAGTCACCGAAACGGCTGTTAAAAATAGGCGGAAGTAGTAGTACTCTGCTTTTAGTGAGGAAAATGGCAAAAAACTGTTATATTGGCAACACTTGAAACTATTGCCGGCATCATTTTATACTTTCCACCATAGGATGGGGGTATACTAATTTCGTCATTCTGTTTATAACACCTCGAAATATTCCCATAAAGTATATATATATTCTTGATCATCTCGACGTTCTGAGTCGATCTAGTCATTTCCGTCCGTCTCTCGAAATCACGATAGTGGTTGAACGTGTAAATCTAGCCGCTTGAAATTTTGCACAGATACTTAATATTGACGTAGGTCTTTGGGGAATGCAAATGGCCCATATCGGTTTAGATTTAGATATAGCTCCCATTTTAACCAATATCCAGATTTGACTTCCTAAGTCAAAAAATTACAAGCCGCAATTTTCGGTCCAATTTGGCTGAAATTTTCCGTGTATTTTTCTGTCAAGGCTTCCTACAACTGTTCGAAATACGGTCCACATCAGTCTATAACCTGATATAGTCTCCATATAAACCAATCTCCGGATTTGACTTCTTTAGCCTCTGGAAGGCTAATTTGGTTGAAATTTAGCATGTAGTGCTCTGTTATGACTTCCAACAAGTGTACCAAATACGGTTCAAATCGGTCTATAACCTGATATAGCTCCTACATAAACCGATCTCCCGACTTGACTTCTTCAGTTCTTACAAGCCGCAATTTTTGTCAGATTTAGCTGAAATTGAGCATGTTATGTTTTGTTATGTTTTCCAACAAGTGTTCCCAATTTTTGTCAGATTTAGCTGAAATTGAGCATGTAGTGTTTTGTTATGTTTTCCAACAAGTGTTCCAAATACAGTCCAAATCGGTCTATAACTTGATATAGCTCCTATATAAACCGATCTCCCGATTTGACTTCTTCAGTCCTTACAAGCCGTAATTTTTCAGATTAAGCAGAAATTTTGCAAGTGGTGTTCCTCTATTACTTCTAACAACTGTGCCAAATATGGTCCGAATCGGCGTATAAACTGATATAGCTCCCATATAAACCGATCTCCTGATTTGACTTCTCGAACCCTTACAAGCCACAATTTTTGTCAGATTCTGCTGAAATTTTGCATGTGGTGTTCCTTTATGACTTCCAACAACTGTGCTAAGTACGGTCCAAATCGGTTCATTACCTGATATAGCTACTATATAAACCGATCTCCCGATTTTACTTCTTGAATCCTTACAAGCCGCAATTTTTGTCCGATTTGGCTGAAATTGAGCATGTAGTGTTCTGTTATGACTTACAACAACTGTGCCAAGCTCGATCCAAATCGGTCTATAAGCCAATATAGCTCCCATATAAACCGATCTCCCGATTTCATATCTTTAGCCCCTGTAAGCCTCAATTTTTGTCCGATTTAGCTAAAATTTAGCTCAGTGTGTTCTGTTATGACTTGCGCCAAGTACGATCCAAATCGGTCTATAACCTGGTATAGCTCGCATACGAGGGTTGGCTTTTATATTTCGGGGTTGGATAACCCTTTTGTTGCAATCTGCCAACTGACAGCCCTATCGCAAAGCTTGACATTTTTGAACTTATACGTATTCAGAATGTTGTGACATACGAGCGCTATCT